>NC_048299.1:8271972-8291770 GCF_013100865.1 Trachemys scripta elegans | reverse complement strand
AGGATTTCACTGTTTAGCCAAGCTGGTCGCCTGCCATATTTACTATTCTTTCTACACATCGGGATGGTTTGTTCCTGCAACCGCAATAAGGATTCTTTAAAATACAGCCAGCTCTCCTGGACTCCTTTGCCCTTCATGTTATTCTCCCAGGGGATCCTGCCCATCAGTTCCCTGAGGGAGTCAAATTCAATTGAAAATGCACAAAAACAGCATTTCATTTATTTTATTAAATAAAACTACCTTAAATGTGCTTGATACAGAAGAAAAAATAATACAAGCTATTTGGCATGTACCCATAACCGCCTGGTTAAACACAGCTCGCATTGCTGGAGTTAGTGACCCGTCACCCTGCCTGTCCTCCCGGAGTTAGCACCAGCCGCGCTGTTCCCCTCGCACCCTGTGATTCACAAGGAACTTTCCCGCTTGTCCAACTCCCAACCGGTTTCTTAACGCGAGCTCGTCCCTGAACTCACTGTACCTGCAAGCGGCTACCGCTGCCAAAGCTGGGGCGAGCCCTTCCGCCCCTCTGGGTCCAGGGGCCTGGCCAGCGCCGTCCGCGGCTCGGCTGGTTTGCTGGATCCCACAGCCGGGCGGCAGCTGCCCTGCTCGCAGCGGTGCGCTCGGCGGTGGCGATACAAAGCCGCAGGCTCCAGGCCTGGACCCGGGCTGTGGATTTCAGGTTGGATTGTAGCCGGAGCTCCTGGTACCGCAGCCGGGTCTGAGCACTGCAGCCAGGGCAGAGGGATGGAGCCGCACTCGCCTCTCCCAGCCCTGTACAGGCTGCGCTGCGCGGCCGGGGCGGTGCGCTGCGCGGCGCTGCGCGGGGGCCGGGCTGCGCGGACCCCTGGGACGCGGAGCGGGGCGGGGCGAGGCTGCCGCTTCCCCGTGTTGCCAAGGCACAAAGCCGGGGCCGGGCGGGACTACAGGTCCCAGCGTGCGCCAGGAGCCGGCTGCGCCCGGGGGCAGGTTTGGGGTCTGTGCCGGGCGGTGCCGGGGCGCATCTCTCCGCCTGCCGGGCTGGGCAGCGCGTCCCTCCTGCAGCCGGGGAGAGGCGGCCGCCAGCGGGGCCCGGGGACCCCGGCGAGGGGCCGGACCGGGGCGCGCTGCACCGCGGGGCCGGGCTCGGGCATGTGCCCGCCGGGCAGCCGCGGCGCCATCGCTCGCAGAGGAGAGAGCGGGGAAAATGGCTGCAGGGGCTTGGGCGCAGGTAGGGCCGGGCCGGGGGGCTCTGGGGGCGCGCGGCGGGGCCGGGCCGGGGGGCTCTGGGGGCGCGCATCTCCTGCTCCTGTGCTCGCGGGGGCTCTCGGGGGTGGGGACCGGGGAGGCCCCGAGGGTTGGTGGAGCCTCCAGCCAGCAGCGCTCTCGTTGCTTTATATGGGTTGCAGCTGGGCCCGGGGGGAGGCGGGTTGGGAGCCAGGACTCCTGTGTTCCATCCCGAGCTCTGGGAGAAGAATGGGGCCTAGTGGCTGAGGGGAGGGTGGGAGTGAGGGCTCCTGGGTTTTGTCCCTGACTTGCTGTGGGATCTCTTTTAGTCCTTTCCTGGCTCCGTGCCTCAGTTTCCCCCTCTGTAAAATGGGGATAAGTGAATAACCGCACATGGTGCCGGGCAGTGTAGACCGATAAGGGGTCATTTCTTCCCCTTCCTCCTCTTCCCCCACACCCAGTCAGGGCATCTCAGTCCAGCGCGCCTGGCAGCATTGCTGCCACTCAAATCCTGCTCCCCACCTCTGCAGAGCCCTCACCCCCCCCACCCCGCCGCCGCAGTCCCTGCCGTTCCAGAGCAGGGGCTCCCCGGCACACCCCACTTCGAACAGCCAAGCCGGCGAGGCCTGTCCCTGGCTCACTTCCCATCAACAGCAAAGGGTGACGCCTGCATCGTCCCCTGGAGCCCGGCGTGAAGGGGGCAGAGGCCCTGGGATGCTGGAACCAAGTGTTGCCTCCTGGACATTACACTGCCCTGTTACACTGCACACCCCCTTCCTGCAAAGAGCCACAGCGCTGCCCAAGGCCTGGCGGGGCCGCAGGAACCTGCCTGCCTCGGCTAGGTTATTAGCTAGCGATCGCCTTGTCGCCCCAGGCGTGGGCCAGGCCCCCCTTGTGCAAGGTGCTGCACACACTCAGAGCAGGAAGTCTGGGCCCCCAGGAGCTGATCATGTAGGTACCAGCCAAGAGACAGCAGAGATGGGCGGCTGGAGGGGGAGTATGGGGACACAATGCGGCGGCGCTGAGCGTGGTGGGCAGCGGGCTCGGCGGGTAGCAGGCTCAGCGCTGTTGCAGCCTTGCGGCAAGGAGGCTTGTGAAGGTGGGTAATCCGGTCGTTTTGGGGGGGCTCTGTGGGGCTTGTTTGAAATGTGCCAGGCAGGCCCTGTGCCGGCTGGCAGCTGAGAGGGAGAGAGAGAGCGGGTGGGTGAGGACGGACAGTGAAAACTAGCAGTGAAGGAGCCAGTGGAGGGCAGCAAAGAGGGGGCGACGTGGTCAAAGCGAAGGGCCCCGAGTGTCCGCAGGCCGCCGGAGCGGGTGGCGCTGAGCAGGGAGCGGTTTGTTTCCCAGGGACCCGTGATCTTTGAGGACGTCGCTGTCTATTTCACCAAGGAGGAGTGGAAGAAACTGGCAGGATGGCAACGGGAGCTGTACCGCCACGTAATGCTGGAGAACTACGAGCTGGTGGCCTCGCTGGGTGAGCTCCTTGGCCATCCCTTGTTAGCAGCAGCCCCCAACTCGGACGTCACCGGGGTCCCCCATCAATTCCTGCTGTGGGGAAATCTGACTGAATGTGACAATCATGGAACCCCGTGGGGCAAGGCATGGGGTGGGCTGGCACCAGAGCAGGCTGGGGCGGGCACCAGGCTGGGCATGGGCGGGCACCAGGGCAGGAGAGGCGTGGGCAGACTAGTATGGGGTTGCATAAGCTCCTGTCTGTGCACTGCAGCTGTGACCTGCGATATCCCCTGCTGAGCGTTTGTGGCTCCTTGTGGGTCTCTCTCGGTCCCTGTCTCCGTTTCAGCCCACTTGTGCCTGGTGCCCGGCACTGAGCCCCGGGGAACTGCTTTTGCCCAGATCTGGCCTTGTAGCCCTGGTCAGCGCATTGCTTGTGCAGGCCTGTCCGAGCGCTCCAGGCGCTGGCAGAGTAGGGAGCCCTGGTGGGGGACGATGGAGGGTTGGGGGGCAGGGTGTGGGGGGAGATTCTGTCTGGCCCCTAGGGGAATTAACTGCTCTGACTGTGCCTCCTACAAGAAGGCCCCTTTAGCGCCAGCTCTGATGACTGTTTCACACCTGACCCCAAGCGCCCCCCTCTTTCCCCCCTCCCCGAGCAGCCCAGGAGAGCCTGAGCCAGGGTCCTGGGGGAGTGCCAGAAACCAACGGTGCTTCTCCCCCCGGCCCAGGCTCTGCAAGCCCCAAACCTGAGCTCGTCTCTAAGCTGGAGCGAGGGGAAGAGCCGCATGTCGGGGACAGCCAGGACCTGCGAGCGAGGGAGAGCCCCAAAGGCCCTGTCCCAGGTGAGTGATGTACACACCTCTCCAGACCCAGTTCCCAGCCTGGATGGCCTGGTGTGCCCACTCTGAGGCCCCGCCCCCCACTTGCTTTGCCCCGGGTTGTCACTGACGGCTGGGCAGCATGGGCGTACGATGGCCCAGGTGCAAACAGCGGCACACGGCCCGAGACGGGAGACTCAGGCCTGGAGACTTCCAGGCCCATAGTTTCTAGCCTGCCCATACACAGCTGTAGTGACTGCACGTGTGAATGGCCAGGTCCCTGGGTAGCTGGTGTAATGGGCATGTCCAGTGATCACACATGCAAACGCTGTCTCTGCGTTACTGCTCACGGCTGGTTCTCCGCCCTGCACCTCACGTAGCCATGTGTCCTGTTAGCGCATCTGACCCGTCTCCGCTCCCCGCTGCTGGGGAATGTCCCCCATGCTCTCTGCAGGCAGCCGCTCGCTCCCGGAGTCGATTCTCCGCCAGGGTTTAGTGCCCACGTCCCAGCGGGGGGGCCCAAACTCTGTCTGAAAAAGCCCCACGAGTGTCGTGCTGGGACTGACAGATCTTTAATAGGAACTCCCGGCCGCTGCTCTCCTTACAGGCAACACAGGCCGGGCTGCGGCAGCACCATGGTCTGGGCGTGTGTTCTGGTCTTGTGGTTTCCTATTGCTCAAAGCCCCCCAGCGGGGAGGGTGGCCAGCTGCTAGCGCAGGGGTTGAGAACAGGGTGGGCTCCCCCACTCCTGGGTCACAGCCTCTCCTCGCAGGTGACTCATTCAGGGCTGCACGTGGAGCGTTTCCAGTGGGACTCCTGGGTTCTTATTCCCAGCTCTGGGAGGGGAATGGGATCTGCTGGGAGGTGGGAGCCAGGACTCCTGGGTTCTGTTCCAAGATCTGCCAGTGAGGTGCTTTGAGACCTTGGGCAAGTCACAGCCCCTCTCTATGCCTCAGTTTCCCCATCGGTAGCCGGGGATGATCTTCGCTCCCAGGAGGGCTGCAAGCCTCAGAGCCTGGGGCTAGAGGGGGTACGACTGCTCAAGGAAGATGCGGGGGGTGTGGGGCCCAGTCGCCCAGGGCTGCCCTGGGAGTGAGGCGTGGGAGAGGTGCTGGGCGGGCTTCGGAGAGCTGACGGGGTCTTTCTTTCCCAGCAGACCCTTCCAAGCGCCGGCTCTCGTGCTGCACGACCACGGTCATTTCCAAGAGGAAGGAGCTCTCGCTGGCCGACCGGGTCAAACTGCTGCAGGCCCTGGAGTCACCCTCCGCCTCCCTGTCCAGCGTGGCCAAGCTGTTTGGGATCTCCAAGAGCCAGGCGGGCCGGATCGGCCGCAGCCGGGAGCAGATTCTGGCCGATTGGCGCACCAACGCCAACCCGCTGCGGAAGCGGAAGCGGGAGGGCAAGGGCGGGGAGGTGGAGGACGCGCTGTTCCTCTGGTTCCAGCAGGCCCTAGCCAGGGGGGAGAGGCTCTCGGGCCCGATCCTAAAGGCCAAGGCCCAGGAGCTGGCCCTGCACTCAGGCCGGGAGTTCGAGGCCACGGACGGCTGGCTCTGCCGGTGGAAGACCCGCCACAACATCGTCTTCAAGCGGCAGCATGGCGAGAAGCAGGACGCGGACGTCGGCAGCGCCCAGAGCTGGGTGAGCGAGGTGCTGCCCTCCCTGCTGGCCGGCTACAGCGCCGAGAACATCTTCAATGCCGACGAGACCGGGCTGCTGTACCGCGGCTACCCCGACCGGGACCCACCGCTCCTGGGCGGCAAGAAGGCCAAGGACCGCGTCTCCGTCCTCTGCTGCGCCAACCACGCCGGCACGGAGAAGAGGCGCCTGCTGGTGGTGGGCAAGAGCCGGCGGCCGCGGTGCCTGCCCAAGGACCTGCGCGCCCTGCCCGTCGCCTACGCCAACTCGGCCAACGCCTGGGTGACCGCGCACATCTTCCAGGAGTGGGCGCTGCAGTGGGACCAGGAGCTGCGGCGCGACCGGCGCAAGGTCCTGCTCTTCCTGGCCCACAGCAGCGCTCACCCCCGCGAGCTACAGGCCAAGCTGCGTCACATCAAGCTGGCCTTCTTCCCCCCCAACACCAGCAGCATCACCCAGCCCATGGACATGGGCGTCATCCGCAATCTGAAGGGACACTACCGGGCGCTGGTGGCGGCCAAGGCCCTGCTGAGCCCGGAGCAGGGGCGGGCGGCTGAGATCGCCGGGCGGGTCACGCTGCTGGACGCCGTTTACATGCTGCACCAGGCGTGGAGCCTGGTCCGGCCGGCCACGGTACAGAGCTGCTTCCGCAAGGCCGGCTTCCACCTGGCGCCCTTTGAGCGGGAGGAGCTGGACCTGCCGCCGCTGGCCGACGTGCCCCGGCCGCCCTTCATGAGCGAGCAGGACTTCAGCGACTTCGTCGGCATGGACGCGGAGGAGCCGGCCGTGGGCGAGATGACCAGCGAGGAGTGTGCGCTGGCCCAGAGGAGCCAGTGGGCCGAGGCCGCCGAGTGCTCGGAGGAGGACGGGGACCTGGACCCGGGGAGCCGCGTCACCGCCGCCGAGGCCCTGGCCGGTCTCTCTGCCGCCATGAAGTGGTGCCAGCTGCACGGCCTGGTCTACCACTGGGAGAGACTGCTGGAGACGGAGAGCGCCGTGCAAATGGCCGCCGTGGCCGAGGCCAGCCAGAGCCGGGCCCCCGGCTGCTCCCGCTACGTGCCCGGCGTGGGGCTGCCGGCTCCACCCAGGCTGGGCTCGGCCCTGCTCTGACCCCTCTGACCCGCACCCCACCCTTCCCTCCGGGGGGGCTCGGGCAGCAAGGTAGGGTGAGCCCAGTGCTGCAGGCTGCCGGAAGGGCCAGGGGTTCCCCAGGCCTCGGTGTCTAGACTGCGAGTAGATCAGGCTGGGGGGCATTGGGGCTGGGGGTGTGGAAAAGAGGAGGGGGAAGGAGTGAGGACAGACAGCATGGCGTGGGGGGGAGAGAGGGGGCTTCCCGTGGACTGGTCATTCCCGGGGAACAGGTCTCTCTCCCCTCCCCCCCACAGGTAACCCATTCCAGTGCTTCACCACCCTCCTAGTGAAAAAGTGTTTCCTAATATCCAACCTAGACCTCCCCCACTGCAACTTGAGACCATTACTCCTTGTTCTGTCATCTGCCACCACTGAGAACAGCCGAGCTCCATCCTCTTTGGAACCCCCTTCAGGTAGTTGAAGGCTGCTATCAAATCCCCCCTCATTCTTCTCTTCTGGAGACTAAACAATCCCAGTTCCCTCAACCTCTCCTCATAAGTCATGTGCTCCAGCCCCCTCCCTCCATCCCCAATAGGGTGGCCAGGCGCCCCAGGGATGGGTCTCTCCCCTCCCCCGATAGGGTGCCCCGGGGACAAACTTCCCTCCCCCAGTAGGGTGGCCTGGTGATGGGTCTCTCCTAATAAGATGGTTTCCCCAGGCAGGTCTGTCCTTGGAGGAGATTTCTTCGTGCCTGTGACTGGCTGGCCCTTCCTATGCCCTTCATGACCCCTTGCTGCTCCATGGGGCGGCTGGTCCCTGGCCGGCGGGTTTAACCCCTCTGCCAGCGCTGGCCACGGGCTTTGTCCGGACACAGCTCCTGTCACGTGATAGTGAGTCTACTCCAAGTGCTCCCTCTGCCTAAGGAGCCGCTGGTATCCCCTTACCCCCCCGCCACCTGGCTCTGGCTCTGAGGGGTTGCCCTGTGGGAAGCTGTTTCTGTCCTTGGCATCTCTCCTTCCTCTGCCCCACGCCCGCACCGGTGCCAGGGCTCTGCTGGGAGTCCCACCGCCCCCTGCAGCCCTGTCCCCGGGGCATCCCACCCGCTGCGCCAGGGGCTCCCAGGTGTCGCCTGGCCAGTAGAACTGGGGCAAACAGCGGGCTCCAGCCCAGGCGGGAGGTCAGGGGCGGCTGCAGATCTCAGCTGGGCTGGACCCTGGGGTGACGCTGCCCCCCGAGCTGTCTGGGAACGTCGGTTCCCGTGCGCAGGGTGGCGGGAGCTGCTGATGCCCTTTGCAGGGTCCGGACGACTGAGGCCAGGCCCGGGCGGTGTCTGTGGTCTCATTACATGTCATTAGAGCCACTAAACCCTATATCCGTAGAGCAGCCGTGAACAGGCGTCCCTCGGTTCCCGGCCAGGCCGACAGAAATCCCTGGGCGGTGGCAGGTCTCTGGTTGCGAGGGGAGCGTCGCAGCCCAGCCCGGGAGCCGGAGTCTTTCCCCCGCTATGACCAGGCACCAGCAGCCTGGCTGGGCTGCGCTAAGCTGCTGGATTCGGGAGCTGCCCGAGCGCTGTCTGTTGCTCTGGCCGCGGCTCCCCGACGCAGCGGCTCTGGGGGATCTCGCGCTCTGAGATGGCCGTGGAAAGGCAAGTTGGGCTGACTCCAATTGCCTTTGTCCTCAGTGGCATCACAGCCCTAGGCCAGGGGCTTTCAGGCTGCGGGCCGCGGCCCCCTGGGGGTCCTCAGACTGTCTAGGATTTCCAAAGGGAGCTGCCCCTCCAGTCGAAACTTTGTGGGGTCTGCAAATGGAAAGAAGTTGAAAAGCCCTGAGCTAGGCTGACCTGGTTCCTAGCCCTGCCCGTAGCAAGCTGGGGCCAGAGGGGGGCAGGCTCAGCAGCACGTGGCCGTGACCTGTGTTCGGAGTCTTCAAGAGTGAAACCGGGTCTTAGAGCAGCAAACGCTCCAGTGCAGAGCAGACTGAGGTGCATGGTGGCTACAGACACACGTTTAACCCTTTATCTGCTGCTCCTCCGATTAGAAACCTCCCGGTCCCGTGCAGCGAGGCTCCTGCTTCGGCCGGCTGTCCATGGGGCAGGTTGGCCCCAAGGCGTAAGGCGGAGAGTGTGGTCTGTAAAGTAAAATAGTCGCCCAGTGATTTGGACGTCGGGGCTGGTTGCTGCCAGCTCTCCCCGCGTGGAAGGAAACGGGATGTCCGGGATGTCCTTCCAGCCCTATGGGACGCCTGCCTGGGGCTTGGGGCTTTGATCCTGCGCAGGAGGGGTGGGGGGGAATGTCGTTCATCCTGCTAATCTAATTTATCCATTGACCCTTTCATCTAGTGTTAATATAGGCCTCGTGTAGACTAGAATGGCCCGATCCCCGTTGCCTTGGCCAGAATCCCCCGTGGATTTCTGCCCCTCCTGGTTATGCAGCATGAGTCACTGGGAACAGGGGTGTTTGCCTCCGAGCCTGACGTGTGTGTGACTAGAAGAGAAACACGGAACTGTAACCGAGTGAAATAAAGCGGAGCTGTTGGACACAGCCAGTGCGGGTGTTGCATTGCTCTCGGCGTAACTTGCTGCACCTTCCTGCTGGGGTGTCCTTGTATTGCCTAGCCAAGAGCCCATTGGCAGCTTGTACTAGGCCTATGTCTTCACTTGGGTCTGATCCTGCAATGGGACTGGCCCCCTACAACACTGCAGAGTCAGACCCAGAGCCTGCTGGCCGGTGATGAGCACTAGTTGGGGGGGCTCTGAGGTACTAGAGAGAATTCTCTCCTAGGTGTCTGGCTCATGGGTCTTGCCCACATGCTCCAGGTCTAACTGATCACAGTATTTGGGGTCAGGAAGGAATCTTCCCCCAGGTCAGATTAGCAGACCCTAGGAGGGTTTCACCTTCCTCTGCAGCATGGGTTAGTTTAAACCTGCAAGTGAACTTGAAGTCTCTCTAACTTGAGGTCTTTAAACGGTGATATGATGGTGTCAGTAACTCAGCCAGAGGTTGGGGACTGTTACAGGAGTGGGTGGGTTCTGTGCCTGCGACCTGGAGGAGGTTAGACAGATGCTCACAATTGTCCCTTCTGCTCGTGTAGTCTGAGAGCCGAGTGCAGGTCTGCGGCTGGCTTTGCAGAGTTCATGCTTTGGTTCAATACCCGCTTTTTCTGATCGCTCTCCTGCGCTTAGTGGGTTTCATGTCTGTTTCTGTTTCCCGGCGACATCCCACTGGGACCCTGTTGGCTTCAGCTGCCTTCTGCTGGCGAGAGCCAGGCTGAGACTGGGCCTGTCCCAGCCTCCCAGGATCGGGCCCCGGGGGGGGGTGATACGCTCTGATGGAGGGTTTGAGGCTTTTCTGGGGTTCATTTACACTCAAAAGCCAAGATGTGTGAGTGACTTTGGGTGCCTGATTTCTGGGGATGCCCCTCACAGCCTGGTTCTCCGGGTTCTTCGCTGGCCCCCTCACCATGCTGGCTGCGCACTACGGCTGCCCGCAACCAGCGAGACTCCCCTGTGGGGTGGAGAAGGGAGGTCCCTTTCCTCACAGCTCGGCTGTTTGCCGAAGAGGGGAACCTGCGACTTAGCGGCTGTTACAAGTGCACCCGCTGGTCACGGTCGGGGAGCTGGCAGAGACCTGCAGAGACGGATCCTGGGGGGCAAGGGGAGCAGCTACCCACGAGGCAGAAAACCAAACCCGAATCAGCGCGTACACATCCGTGGTGTTCGTTATCCGCATGGCGGCAGCAGGGCCGGTGCAACCTAGGGCACTAGCATTTAGGGGCGGCATTTTCTTCGGTGGCGACAGCGGCGGCCGGATCTTTGGCCGCCCCGGTCGGCGGTGGCATTTAGGCGGAGGGAAGTGGGGCAGGGGGGTGTGGGGAGGGCTGCCTGCAGCAAGTAAGGGTGGGGGGGCGGCACACAGGGGAACTCCCCGCCCCAGCTCACCTCTGCTCTGCCTCCTCCCCTGAGCACGCCGCCCCGCTCTGCTTCTCTCCCTCCCAGGCTTGCGGCACCAGACAGCTGATTGGCGCCACAAGCCTGGGAGGCGGGAGAAATGGAGCGGCGACGGCGTGCTTGGGGAGGAGGCGGAGCAGAGGTGAGCTGGGGTGGGGAGCTGCTGCATGGCTCCCCGGGCGGGGGGGGAGCTGCCACGGGGGGGTGCACCTCAGGGCAGAGGGGGGATGCCTCAGGGCAGAGGGGGGCCAGACAGCAGCCGGGGTGTGCCGAAGTGAGGTTTTTCACCTTACGTTGCATGTGAGTCTTACTGTCCTATACTAATATTGTGTGTGCCTCTTTCCCTGTGTGCTGCACCGATGCCTGTGTGGTGGGAATTGGGTGTGACCTTTGCTGAGGCCCTCGGGGAAAGTGGGGTGGCTCCAGTTGCCTGCACTAGGCGATGGCCGGTGCCCTTCGTAACCAGAGACCCAGGAGGGGAATGTGACCAGGTCACACTTTGCTCCGGACGCAGGACAAAAAGCCTGGAGGGAGGCCAGGCAGCTGGGTCCAGGGCAGTCTGCGGGGGGGACTGGAGGGGGAGGCCAGGGTGTCTGGGATTCTCCACGAGGGACTTGGCTGAAAGTCACTGATTTCTGTGCTAACAAGTTCTATTCTACCCCATGTTCCTGTTGACTAATAAACCTTGGGTTTTACGCTGGCTGAGAGTCGTGCCTGGCATCGCCCGGGGACCCCGTGACAGGCTTCAGCGGAAGTCTTGGTTTCCCACAATGCTGACGCAGTGGCAGCTTGCCTGCATGGATATGGCCAGGCAGGGGATTCCCCGTTCGTGCCCTGGTAGGGCCGATAAACAGGACCGAGAAGCCTCCTGTTCCTTTCCATGCCCTGGGCTTTATAGGTGCAAGGAGCCTTACCTGCTCCCGCCCCCACGGCAGCGCCATTGCTGCTGCATTAACACCCCCGCAGAACCCGGCGTTTCCGTTCACGCTACTGCTAAGCAGGCTCGGGCCGGCCCGTTCCCAGGGGGAGCCTTGTCCATCGGCCGGTTCCCAGGGGGAGCCTTGTCCATCGGCCGGTTCCCTGGGGGAGCCTTGTCCATCGGCCGGCTCCCTCGAGGAGAAACCCAGGTCTGGCTACCCTGCGCAGCAGCGACTCAGAGCCTGGGCCGCCAGGCGGGGGCTCGCAGGACTCGCGCGGCGGGGTTAGAACTGGCTGTGGAGATGCCAGGCTGGAGGGCAGGCGCTGAAGCGGGGGGGAGCAGCTGGGCTTCAGAGCCCGAGCCCCCCCATCGACAGCTGTTTTGAGCACTGTGGGCCTGAGCCTGTCCACCTGGCTGTGGGTCGCTGCCCTGGGCTGGGTGGCCGTAGCTCCAGCGCCCACCAGGACTATTTCCCCGCCTGTCACCTGGGCTTTGGGCTGAGAATTGGGCTGGCCTGCACGGGGGAGAGCATCTGCCACAGCTAGTCCTGCCCAGTCCAGCACCCCCGGCCCCATCCTGCGTGTCCCTGCCTCTGTGACGTCCCCTGCTCCGAGCTGCTGCTCGCTGGCCGAGCCAGGCTGGGGCGTAGTTCTCCCAGCGCTGGGCAGGAGAGGAGATGGAGGATGAGGCAGCCAGGCACTGCAGACCATGGACAGACTGGCTGGCCGGGGGCTTTGCTAGCCCATTGCTGAGAAGTAGTGGCCGCATGGCAGTGACATGCCAGAAGGGATGGCCGGGGGCTGAGCAGGGAGTGATTACAGGGGCTGATAGCGTGTGCGAGGGAGCAGGGGAGGTGCTGGAGCAGGTGTGTAATGGGGCTGGCTGCACCAGGCCCCAGAGTTTGCTGCGGGTGAGCTGAGGGCCTGTGCGGGGAATGAAAGGGCTGGCAAGCCAGGCCAGCTTGTCTCTGCCCCCTGCACAGCTCAGGACGTTAGACTTCGCCCATGGCGTTCAGTCCCTGGCAGCCCGGCGTAGCTTCCAGAGGTCCCCAGTCTGGGCTGGGAGACGTCAGGCCCCAGAGACTCCATCCTGGCCCTTGGCGGGTGGTTCCGATGGCTAATCGCCCTCCTGCGGCAAAGCCGGGCCTCGCTCCCAAAGGCTCCAGCTGCCTTTCTCCCCTGCCCCGGGGAGCCCTCGGGCCCTGGGCCTGTCTCCCCAGGGAGGTGCTTTCCGGGTGTCTCTGCCGCCCACCGCAGGGCCCTCCCCGGCAGCTGCACACGCCGCTGTTCACCCTGGCTGCACTGGCTCGTGTGCCACGGGCTTGGCTGCAGCGGTTCCCGGCCTCGCTGCCCGTCGGGCTGGGTTCTCCTGGGCTGTGGGGATCCAGCGCTAACAGCCGGGGGCAGCACGTGGGGACGCCCTGCCCTGCCCTGCCCGGCTCCGCACACTAGCCTTGGTGAAAGGGGGAGGAGGGGCCTGTGGGCTGCCTGGGCCCCATAAGCTCCTGACCATCCCCAGGTGTGACCCTGGGAGCAGGGAGGGGTTTGCGCTGGGCCTTTGGTATCGTCTCTGCCCGAGCACCAGTTATTCCCTCCCCTCCTGCTGTGCAGCCCAGAGTGAGACAGTGCCCTGCCCCGCGGCGTCCCCACCTCCTCTCAGCCAGACCCACGGGGATGGGGCGAAGGGAAGAGCCGCAGGGTGACTGCAGGTCACTGGGCTCCTTAGCCCGGTTAGAGCCCAGCGCCCAAGGCAGCGGTGTGGGCACGGCCGTGTACCCACCTGCTGTAACAGAGGCCCTGGGTGCCGGGGCAGGGCTGGTGTAGACACGCCGTAGGGCAGGTTGGTCGGGGGCATTACCAGAGCAAGACAGCGTTTCAAGGTATTAGACTCATGAGAGGCATGGGTGTTTAAGATTGTCTCCTCGCATGCACTTACAGCAAGGCCAATGGCTCCCTGGGCTTCTCATAATAAGCAGCACAAATGGATGGGCCTGAAGCATGTCCTGACTTTTCCTTTCTTGGCAAACTTTTTGTAACAGCCCTTCCCTTTCTTCACTGCTGACAGCCTCTGCAAATCCCCCTTGTGCTCCCCCAGTGTCTCTGTGTCTGACACGTCCTCTTTTCCTAACTCCCCAGAGTGCTTATTCTGTTCTCCTGTCGGCTCTCAGCTCTCCCCGGAGTAAGTGGGGGGCAGGGTCTATGGCTGACGCTGGCTGTTCTTTCCCAGGTCCCACCCGGGGCACCAGGATACGGGAAGTGGGGTTATCTGGTACTATATTAACAACATTGATCATGAGCAGAGGGATGGTTCCTGATGGAGTTTCCCATGGGAAGCCCAATTTTCCGCTCTGGGCACTGTCTTTTTATAATGTGATTGTGCCTATACCTACATTCTGCACATGTGCATGGAAGTGTCACCCCTCTTTTTCCGTGTTAATCTAATGTCCCCTAGAAAGTTAAGGGACCCCGGTTTTTATAGGCTCTGTAGGTTCTCGTTATTCTCATTAGCACTGACGCACAACCTGTATCCCCTGGGTCAGGCACATGGTGGAGACAGAGGTGCCTCTACAGCATTTTTGTGATTTAAAATTAATCTAATTTTTCGCAATATCACCACTTGGTTCATCTTTCCCCAGAAGTTCATGTGACCCCCTCCCGCTCCCCCACCCCGGGGTGCGTGGAGTGGCGCTCTGTCCCCCTCTAGTGGTGGCTAGGCCCCCGAGGGGATGATGAGCCTGCTAGAGCTGCGGCTCTCACCCCTTTCACACAGCAGGCCTCTGAGTGCCACCCCCCCCCCTTATCAATTAAATACACTTTGTAAATATATTTCACACTATTATAAAAGCTGGAGGCAAAGCGGGGTTTGGGTTGGAGGCTGGCAGCTCACGACCCCCCATGTAATAACCTTGTGACCCCCTGAGGGGTCACTACCCCTAGTTTGAGAACCCCTGTGCTATAGCCTTGGGTACCAGAGATGTGTCTTTTAGCTCATGCAGGAGAAGCTCATGCGTTTAGCTCCAGAGGTCCCAGGTTTGATTCCCTGCTGCCAGTGCCCGGGTGTGGGTTGGCATTACACGTAGTGTATTGGGTTATTCTTCAGTTGGGTTGGCATTTCTTATCTCCAAGGCCTAAAATACATACGCTAAAGTCATGCAGGCCTCAGCCTACAGGCCTTGCGTTTCAGTCCTGCTTACTTAGATACCTAATACATGCACCTCTACCCCAATATAACGCGACCCGATATAACACGAATTCGGAGATAACGTGGTAAAGCAGCGCTCCAGCGAATCAAAGCAAGTTCGATATAACGCGGTTTCACTTATAATGTGGTCAGATTTTTTGGCTCCTGAGGACAGCGTTATATCGGGGTAGAGGTGTACTTATCCCTTCTGACTACTGATCATTCTTATACTTCTATAATCCTACAACTGAACTCTATTTAGCATACAATGATTATATATGACATGTTTATTAATCATGCCCCTACTTATACAGCCCAAAATGCCATTAGCCTTCTTGGCAACAAGAGCACACTGTTGACTCATATCCAGCTTCTCGTCCACTGTAACCCCTAGGTTCTTTTCTGCAGAACTGCCACATCTGTACCCTAAAGTTCAGATGTGGGGACCCATATAAAAGACCCCCTAAGCTTCTGTCTACCAGCTTAGGTTAAATTTTAATACTCTGCCATCACCAAGTGCTTTAACAAGAAACAGGGAAAGGACCACTTGGAGTTCCTCTTCCCCCAAAATATCCTCCCAAGCCGTTACACCCCTTTTCCTGGGTAGGCTTGAGAAATATCCCCCGAAGCCCCTACACCCCTTTCCCTGGGAAGGCTTAATAATCCCCTCACCAATTAGTGCTGGTGAACACAGATCCAAACCCTTGGATCTTAAAACAATGAAAAATTAATCAGGTTCTTAAAAGAAGAATTTTATTAAAAGAAAAAGTAAACTTCATCGCTGTAAAATCAGGATGGAAAATAACTTTACAGGGTAATCAGATTCAAAGAGTCCAGAGGAACCCCCTCTAGCCTTAGGTTCAAAGTTACAACAAACAGAGGTAAACCCTCTAGCAAAAGGAACATTTACAAGTTGAGAAAACAAAGATAAACCTAACACGCCTTGCCTGTTACTTACAAGTTTGAAATATGAGAGACTTGTGCAGAAAGATTTGGAGAACCTGGATTGATGTCTGGTCCCTCTCAGTCCCAAGAGCGAACCACCCCCAAAACAAAGAGCACAAACAAAACCCTTCCTCCCTACCCCACCCACCCAAGATTTGAAACTATCTTGTTCCCTTATTGGTCCTTTGGGTCAGGTGTCAGCCAGGTTACCTGAGCTTCTTAACCCTTTACAGGGAAAAGGATTTTGGTGACTCTGACCAGGAGGGACTTTACAGTATTGTACACAGGAGGGTTGTTACCCTTCCCTTCACAGTTATGACATGCTGCCTAGCCACTCAGTCCCTAGTGGGTAGCAGTGCTTGGGATTCTTAGGTCCTAAGTGCAGGACTCTGCACTTGTCCTTGTTGAACCTCATCAGGTTTTTTTTGGCTCAATCCTCTAATTTGTCTAGGTCCCTCTGTATCTATCCCTACCCTCCAGCGTATCTACCACGCCTCCTAGTTTAGTGTCATCTGCAAACTTGCTGAGAGTGCAGTCCACGCCATCCTCCAGATCATTAATGAAGATATTGAACAAAACCGGCCCCAGGACCAACCCTTGGGGCACTCCGCTTGAAACCGGCTGCCAACTAGACATGGAGCCATTGATCACTATCCGTTGAGCCCAACGATCTAGCCAGCTTTCTATCCACCTTATAGTCCATTCATCCAGCCCATACTTCTTTAACTTGCAAGAATACTGTGGGAGACCGTATCAAAAGCTTTGCTAAAGTCAAGGAATAACACGTCCATTGCTTTCCCCTCATCCACAGAGCCAGTTATCTCTTCATAGAAGGCAATTAGGTTAGTCAGGCACGACTTCCCCTTGGTGAATCCATGCTGACTGTTCCTGATCACTTTCCTCTCCTCTAAGTGCTTCAGAATTGATTCCTTGAGGACCTGCTCCATGATTTTTCCAGGGACTGAGGTGAGGCTGACTGGCCTGTAGTTCCCCCGATCCTCCTCCTTCCCTTTTTTAAAGATGGGCACTACATTAGCCTTTTTCCAGTTATCCGGGACCTCCCCCGATCACCATGAGTTTTCAAAGATAACGGCCAATGGCTCTGCAATCACATCCGCCAACTCCTTTAGCACCCTCGGATGCAGCGCATCCGGCCCCATGAACTTGTGCTCGTCCAGTTTTTCTAAATAGTCCTGAACCACTTCTTTCTCCACAGAGGGCTGGTCACCTTCTCCCCATACGGTGCTGCCCAGTGCAGCAGTCTGGGAGCTGACCTTGTTCGTGAAGACAGAGGCAAAAAAAGCATTGAGTACATTAGCTTCTTCCACATCTTCTGTCACTAGGTTGCCTCCCTCATTCAGTAAGGGGCCCACACTTTCCTTGACCTTCTTCTTGTTGTTAACATACCTGTAGAAACCCTTCTTGTTACTCTTAACATCTCTTGCTAGCTGCAACTCCAAGTGTGATTTGGCCTTCCTGATTTCACTCCTGCATGCCTGAGCAATATTTTTATACTCCTCCCCGGTCATTTGTCCAATCTTCCACTTCTTGTAAGCTTCTTTTTTGTGTTTAAGATCAGCAAGGATTTCACCCTTAAGCCAAGTTGGTCGCCTGCCATATTTACTATTCTTTCTACACATCGGGATGGTTTGTTCCTGCAACCTCAATAAGGATTCTTTAAAATACAGCCAGCTCTCCTGGACCCCTTTGCCCTTCATGTTATTCTCCCAGGGGATCCTGTCCATCTGTTCCCTGAGGGAGTCAAAGTCTGCTTTTCTGAAGTCCAGGGTCCGTATTCTGCTGCTCTCCTTTCTTCCTGTGTCAGGATCCTGAACTCGACCATCTCATGGTCACTGCCTCCCAGGTTCCCATCCACTTTTGCTTCCCCTACTAATTCTTCCCTGTTTGTGAGCAGCAGGTCAAGAAAAGCTCTGCCCCTAGTTGGTTCCTCCAGCACTTGCACCAGGAAATGGTCCCCTACACTTTCCAAAAACTTCCTGGATTGTCTGTGCATCGCTGTATTGCTCTCCCAGCAGATATCAGGGTGATTAAAGTCTCCCATGAGAACCAGGGCCTGCGATCTAGTAACTTCTGCTAGTTGCTGGAAGAAAGCCTCGTCCACCTCATCCCCCTGGTCTGGTGGTCTATAGCAGCTGATCCAAGCAGGACCATTTCCAGCTGATCCACGTCCAGACCATTTCCTGGGGAGGTGCCCCAAATCCGTTCACATTTATGAAGATGCCTGGAAGAAAGTTGTTGCCCCTTCCCATGAGGGAAGCCCCATAACTGTGCAACTTACATGGGGGTAAGGGACCCGCATAAGTGTCACCGCCATAGACCCAGCTCCTGACTCAACACAGACAGCAAGAGACTTTCCAAGGCGTTGGCTCAGAGGTTTGAAAAAGTCATGAGCGCTCTGGGTCAGGTGGGGCTTAGCTAACGTCCTGCCGTTCCGTCAGCGCTCGAGAACTCCCCAGGCAGTCGTTTCACTCTCTGCAGAGAGCCTTGGACGGAGCCAACTGGACGGAGCCAACTGGCAGTAGCTGCTTCTCACCCTGGGTAAGTCTGGGCTGAAATCCTTCATTTCATGGGTAAAGCTGGTATATTCCAATCCCAGTGCTTGTATCCTAACAGATAGCACAATCCACCCCCCACACACCATTTGATCTGCTTTGGGGAACTAGACAGAGAGCCCCCTCTCAGTTCAATCTCGCATTAAAGTACCAGCTGCACAAAAACGTGTCATCAATACTTGGAATACGTATGAATAATTTGTCGACAAAGGCTGTTAGGTAGTAAATCTACCGGTCTTCGTACAAACCACTCCACCGAGTCGCTTTTACAGATACTGAAATGCACAGTTTCAACCGAACCCTTCTGAACTTGAGGACACGCATTCCCCTGGGATCTGCTCTTAGAAATGAGTTCTTGGTCTCTGTAGGGACACCATGATCGGCGGTGTCTGTCACCTGGACTCTTTCCTTTCAGCTGGAGAAGTATGGCACCATCTCGGTCCTTTTCCAAGCATTTCAGAGCCTTGTCCGTAAACCACAGCCTGGGGTCCTGGCCGCCAGCAGCATTCCAGACTTACATTAATAGCTATTGGGGAACAGAAATCTGCCGCCTGGATCCGAAGTGGCGCGGGTGTTGGGACCCTGCCCTCAGAGCAGACACAGCTCTTGGTCCTGCCCGGATCAGCCGCTATGTCTACGGGGCTGTCTTAAACTCCTGTTTCCTCCATTGACTCCCTGGGCCCTGTGTGAACAAAATACGCTTTAAGAACAGGCACCTTAGAGACTAACAAATGTATTTGAGCATAAGCTGTCGTGGGCTACATACGCTTTGTGATGCATTGTCCACAGGGACGTGTATGCTCAGCGCTTCGCCCAGACAAGGATGGGAACTGGCAGGTTCCCCTCCAACACCTGCTGGGTCCTGTGTCCCAGGCGGGGGTGGAGGGGAGCGGAGGGAGACCCCGGGCTGGTTATTAATATTGGTGCAGGCGGTGGTGCTACAGTAATCACATGGGTGGCAGTGATGTTATAGGACCCTCAGGGGGTCCAGTCTGGACTTGGCCCCAGGGTCCTGCATCCAGCCCAAAGACCGAATGAGCCAGTCTCTGCTGTGAAGAGTTTATGATCTAAGGCCCTGATCCTACAACCTCCCCCGCAGTGCCTAGCCAGTGCTCTGCTGCGAGAATGTAGGACTAGATGGGAGCAACCGCTCACCCAGTCTGACCTCCTGCCTAGCAGGGGCCAGAGAGTTTCAGGCAGTCCCCTGCCCTGAACCCTGGTGCTCAGCTCCCAGAAAGGCCCCAGACACACAGCACAAGCCCCCACCCCAGTGGGAGACCCAACGAGCCCGGGGCAGGGGGACGAGGGCAGCAGCTGCGGGATGTGCAGTGCTTGGGGCAAGTCGACAGTTTCCGGCCATTCCCCCCAGTTCAGCAGCGAAGGTCTCCCCGAGCCTGGGGCGTTGTGCGGGGCAGGCCCTGGCTGGTGGGCAGCGGGGTGCGGCGCAGCTTGCTTTGTACGGGGGGCGGGGGGGCTTTAATTCACTGTAGATCCGGAGGCCTTTTACCCGCAGCGCTTTGCAAGCCAGTGGTGCCCGGCGGAAAGCAGCCAGCTCTGGGGTGGAGGGCCCCTGGGAGTCCCTGAGTGGCACGGGGGGGGAGGGGTAAATCCAGGCCCCGCCCCAGCCTGCAGGAGGAGGGTCCGGGCGGTGCCCGGGGGGGTCTCCCTCCCCCAGGCCCATGCAGCGAGTGAAGCGGGTCTGACGCGGCTGGGTCCGGCCCCGGCCCGCCTCTTCCTGCCGGAGGAGCCGCTGGGAGCGGCAGATACAAAGCCCGGGCGGCGGGAGCCGGATGGCGGGGCCCAGGCCCGAGGCCAGGGCGATGGGCGCAGGCGGCTCTGCACAGGTAGCGCTGGCCCCGGGGGGAGGGGGGCTCAGTGACCCCGATCCGCCCCAGCGCCGCGGAGAGTCCCGGACCCGCTGGCGGGAGGGGCCCTTGTCCGCCCCTTGGCTCCCCGCTCGGCCGGGGGTCCCGGGCCCCTCCCCGCCGCCGCCATCTGCCCTGGGGGTAGCCAGGCTCGGGAGTCGGCGGCCATCTTTACTAGGGCACCCCCCCCC
>NC_048299.1:8261485-8271557 GCF_013100865.1 Trachemys scripta elegans | reverse complement strand
TTCATTCATAAAACCAGTTACCCCAATAACTGGCTAATTGACAATTAAGATGCTTGTTAAGAGTCACAGCATTCAACCAGTTGCCCTTGTAAGTTTCACTGTCAATCCAATTCCTGCTTAAATCACTGAGACTTGCACCGTTTCAGTATTGTAACTTCTGTTCATTGCTTGCCATTCATTACACTTGTCTATATTGTAACTTCTGTCACTGTTTGCCATACTGTAATTCAAACCCCATTTTAAAACGCTTACTCCATTTTGCAAACCCTGCTGCAACCTTCATTGTTGCAAACCCTGCTGCAATCTTATTAGTTTAGTTCAGATGTGTGAATGAGGTATGTATGGATGATGGACTCAACCTCCAGCCCCAGCCTGTCCTGATAAAATAGAGTTCAAACACCAATGGCGGAAGATGCAGACAACAGCCCTAACAAAGTGAGAAGAGTCCACCCTAAAAAGAAAAGAACAAAGGTACAATAGAAGGAAGATCAAAGCCAGGACCGAGGTTGAAAGTCACGACAGGTGATCAATCACACCGAACCCAGAGGCAGCGTGATGCAGCAAGACCTATGGACTCTGGATTCAACCTAAAGCCTACAAAAAGGATGGGTGAGATGGAAAACTTCGGAGGGTAACGTTCTGCTGCCAACATGGAAGGGCATCGGTGCATGCCCAACAGAGACCCAGCTCGTCCTTGTGCCCGGCTTTCCTGGCCAGTTACCGCCAGAAGCTACGAACCCAAGCTGCAAACTCAAGCCATTCAAGCTGCAAACTCAAGCCATTCAAGCTACGTTCAGGACTGGTAACTATGCAGCAGCAGAACATCTGGGGTGTGTGTGTGTGTGTGTGGTGTAGGTATTAGTTACTGGTTATAAATCAAATTGTGTCATAATAAATGTGACATCTTTGTCTTGCCCCCTGAAACGATCCTGTGTAGTTCTGTCTGCATAACGCCTCCAGCTTTACCCCCAGAGCTTTGTCCAAGCTGGTCATTCAGAGAACTAATTAGTGACTGCTAATTATTAATAATTATTAAATGCATTGGATTTAAATGGGGCTCAGTGGGCCCCTGTGCAGGCAGAGTGAGGATGGGACTTGAAAGGGGTTTGGAACCAGTGCAAGTTCTGGGTGTGTGGTTCCTGAGTTAGGGCTGCGTGCTCTAATCCTAACGCTAATTCCGAGCATCCAGCCAGTGTTTTTCACCGGTAGCAATTCCCAGTCCTTCACCAAGAGGATTTGCAATGTTGTTGCAGGTGCCGGTGGTGTTTGAGGACGTGGCGGTCTATTTCTCGCCGGAGGAATGGGCGGAGTTAGCCAAATGGCAGAGGGAGCTGTACCGGGACGTGATGAAGGAGAATTACGAGCTGGTGGCTTCATTGGGTGAGGCTCCTTTCCCACTCTTCTCTCAGGGCCGGGGGTCTGGGACAGAGCCAGGAGATGTCAGAACAGGTCAGCGCACATTTCACTGAGGCTGAGAAGAATCTCAGACCCTGGAAATGCTGTGCTCTGACGCCCCCTCTCCCCCCGAGGGCTCTTGGCCCCGTAGCTAGAAGGGTTTATGTTGGTGTGACAATGCGGTTCTGGCGGAACCCAACTGAGAGTGCCAACTCAGGACAAATTGCTCAAACAGGGCAGTTACAGCCCAAGGCTGGGGTTTCTCCACCTCTAAGGCGAACCAAACCAGCCAGACTAGGAGGACTTCGGTCTCACCCCACTGGCTAACTGCAAGTCTCACAAGCAATCTCCTTAGACACTCCAGTTTCCCAGTATCACCACCAGTGCCACTTGTTATGGGGACAAATGGTTATGAAAACCAATACCCAAATAAAAGAAAAAAGGTTCTCCTGATCCCAAAGGACCAAGCCCCAGACCCAGGTCAATATACAAATCAGATCTTTCCCACAAATCACGCTGTTGCCAATCCTTTAGAATCTAAAATCTAAAGGTTTATTCATAAAAGGAAAAAGATAGAGATGAGAGTTAGAATTGGTTAAATGGAATCAATTACATACAGTAATGGCAAAGTTCTTGGTTCAGGCTTGCAGCAGCGATGGAATAAACTGCAGGTTCAAATCAAGTCTCTGGAATACATCCCCCGCTGGGATGGGTCCTCAGTCCTTTGTTCAGAGCTTCAGTGTAGCAAAGTTCCTCCAGAGGTAAGAAGCAGGATTGAAGACAAGATGGAGATGAGGCATCAGCCTTATATAGTCTTTTCCAGGTGTAAGAACACCTCTTTGTTCTTACTGTGGAAAATTACAGCAAAATGGAGTCTGGAGTCACATGGGCCAGTCCCTGCATACTTTGCTGAGTCTCAAGGCATATTTGCCTTCTCTCAATGAGACCATTGTATAGCTGATGGTCCTTAATGGGCCATCAAGCAGGCTAGGCAGAGCTAATCTCAGCTTGTCTGGGATGTCACCCAGAAGCATAGCATAAGTTTGCCATACAGACAGTATAGAGCCAATATTCATAACTTCAACTACATCACTGATACACACATATAGACAGCATAATCCTAACCAGTAAACCATAACCTTGTCTTAGACACCTCATTTGACCCCCTTTATACAAGATTTGGTGCCACTACAGGACCTTGGTTGCAACAATGATCTATATGGCCCCGGTTTATGTCAATAACGTCACAGTTGGACAGCAGAGATTCTCAGGGTTCTGTGCTTACTTGCTGGGCTGCTTGTGGAGTAAAGGTCCTACAGAATCAGGCCCACAGACCTGATCACAAACTGCTCTTCATAAGCCAGGGTGAACCCACAGCCAGGAAACCTACTCCTCCCGAGTTCGTCACTCACCAGGCTGCAATTCTCTGCCCCCTGCACAGGGCATCCTGGTGTCAAACCCGAGATCATCTGCCAGATGGAGCGAGGGGAAGAGCCTTGTGTGGAGGGTCCCTGGGGCTGGGAAGAGAGAAGCACAACCCAGAAACCCTGCTCAGGTGAGTCATGAAAATGCCAAGAGCTGGGGGAGATGGAGGGATGGGCTCAAAGCCCAGGGAAATCGCTCCGGGTCAAAGAATGTTTCAAACAATGGCTGGCTTTCCCGGGCCCTGGATGCAGCTGTGACCACTTGTAGGTGACATTGGAGAAGGGCAGGGAAGATGGCAAGGGGTCTGAGCAGGTTAGGGAGAGCTGTCAAAACTGGGTTATTCCTATGGGAAGAGTTAAAGGGGAGTAAGGCCTTGTCTACACTACAAAATTAAGTCGACTTAATTTACGTCAATGTACAGCCGTCGCAGGACTTAAACCACTGTTGTGTGTCCACACTACGCTCCGTGTGTCGGCAGTGTGCATCCACACTAGCAGTGCTTGCATCGACACAGAGAGCAGTGCACTGTGGGTGGCTATCCCACTGTGCAACTCACCACCATCTAGTGCGCGGTGTTCTGGGAAGGGTTTGCAATGCCTCATGGGCAAGGAACAGTCACGCAGGGGCGAGTTACAATACGAGTTCAGCATCCCATGATGCAGTTTTCTCCATCCCGTCATTCCACGGGTATCCTGTTATGTTTCACACTTTTTTCCGGCAAGCCTGTGCGTCCGCCATCTCCGTGAGAATCCTGGATCCTGCGCTGCTCTTCAGTGTTGTGCTGAGTGTTATGAACACAACACGGCTGATCCTGCAGTAGTTCCAGAGCTGCGAGGAGTATGACAGTTCTTTGCAGGCTGCCTTGCTGTGTGCCGTGGAAAGAAACAATTCAAGATTGCTGTTGGCATTTACCGAGCAACTGCACACAGTAGATTGCCGGTTCTGGACCCGAGAAACAAGCAGTGGCTGGTGGGATTGCATTGTTATGCAGATGTGGGATGACGAGCAATGGCTGCAGAACTTTTGGATGTGCAAGGCCACGTTCCTGGAACTGTGTGCGGAGCTCGCCCCAGCCCTCCAGCTCAGGGACACCAAAATGAGAGCGGCACTCACGGTGGAAAAGTGAGTGGCGATCACTGTGTGGAAGCTTGCAACGCCAGATTGCTACCCATCAGTCGGGAATTGCTTGGGAGTTGGGAAATGCACCATGGGTGTTGCTGTGATGTAAGCGTCTGGGGCCATTAATCATATCCTGCTACAAAGGACAGTGACTCTGGGCAATGTGCAGGAAATAGTGGATGGTTTTGCAGCAATGGGGTTCCCAAACTGAAGGGGGCCATCGATGGCCCATACATCCCTATCTTGGTCCCAGACCACCTTGCGACGGAGTACATCACAGAAAGGGATCCTTTTCCATGGTATTACAAGTGCTGGTGGATCACCGGGGTTCTTTCACCGGCATCAACGCAGGCTGGTCAGGGAAGGTGCATGACGCACACCTCTTTAGGAACACAGACTTGTGCAGAAGAAGGCTTCAAGCAGGGACTTTTTTCCCAGACCAGACGATTACCATTGAGGATGTGGAAATGCCAATAGTGATCCTGGGAGACCCAGCCTACGCCTTACTACCGTGGCTCATGAAGCCATACGCTGGCCACCTCGACAGCAGCAAAGAGTGCTTCAACAACAGGCGTGGCAGGTGCAGAATGACTGTTGAATGTGCCTTTGGCCATTTTTACTGTTTACTCTCGAGATTAAACCTCAGTGAAGACCATATCCCCATGGTCATAGCTGCCCATTGCTTCCTGTTCTATCCCTAGAGACTAAGGTGAATAAGTTTTCTCCCTCCTCCTTATGACACCCTTTTAGATACCTGAAAACTGCTATCATGTCCCCTCTCCGTCTTCTCTCTTCCAAACTAAACAAACCCAATTCTTTCAGCCTTCCTTCATAGGTCATGTTCTCTAGACCTTTAATCATTCTTGTTGCTCTTCTCTGAACCCTCTCTAATTTCTCCACATATTTCTTGAAATGCGGTGCCCAGAACTGGACACAATTCTCCAGCTGAGGCCTAACCAGAGCAGAGTAGAGCGGAAGAATGACTTCTCGTGTCTTGCTCACAACACACCTGTTAATGCATCCCAGAATCATGTTGGCTTTTTTTGCAACAGCATCACACTGTTGACTCATATTTAGTTTGTGGTCCACTATAACCCCTAGATCCCTTTCTGCCATACTCCTTCCTAGACAGTCTCTTCCCATTCTGTATGTGTGAAATTGATTTTTCCTTCCTAAGTGGAGCACTTTGCATTTGTCTTTGTTAAACTTCATCCTGTTTAACTCAGACCATTTCTCCAATTTGTCCAGATCATTTTGAATTATGACCCTGTCCTCCAAAGCAGTTGCAATCCCTCCCAGTTTGGTATCATCTGCAAACTTAATAAGCGTACTTTCTATGCCAATATCTAAGTCGTTAATGAAGATATTGAACAGAGCCGGTCCCAAAACAGACCCCTGCAGAACCCCACTTGTTATGCCTTTCCAGCAGGATTGGGAACAATTAATAACTACTCTCTGAGTACGGTTATCCAGCCAGATATGCACCCACCTTATAGTAGCCCCATCTAAGTTGTATTTGCCTAGTTTATCGATAAGAATATAATGCGAGACCGTATCAAATGCCTTACTAAAGTCTAGGTATACCACATCCACCGCTTCACCCTTATCCACAAGGCTCGTTATCCTATCAAAGAAAGCTATCAGATTGGTTTGACATGATTTGTTCTTTACAAATCCATGCTGGCTATTCCCTATCACCTTACTACCTTCCAAGTGTTTGCAGATGATTTCCTTAATTACTTGCTCCATTATCTTCCCTGGCACAGAAGTTAAACTAACTGGTCTGTAGTTTCTTGGGTTGTTTTTATTTCCCTTTTTATAGATGGGCACTAGATTTGCCCTTTTCACGCGGCACTACCGTGTGTCCCTATCATAGTCCTTCTTCATGCCCCGAGCAATCTGGTCGTAGATATCAAAGTTCTTACAACTGGATCGGAGCTGTGCCTACACAGCCTCCTCTCTCCTCAGACCCAGGAGATCCTCATCTGCCGTGTACTCCAGGCAGGAGTGTGTTTGCCGGGTGGAGTTGGCACGGTCAGCTGGGCAGTTGGTACGTGAGCTATCCAGACCAAGCAAATAGGAAATGGAATTTCAAAAATTCTCAGGGCTTTAAAGGGGAGGGGTAGATACCTGTGTACCTGGCTGCCGGGCAGTGGAGTTCAAAACTGACCAGAACGGCCCTGATAGGACACTTCCTGGAGACCATTAAAGTCAACGTAGGCAACACAATGTCTATGCTGCCACTGTGTTGCCCTAAGCACTGTGCGTCTCGTGGAGGTGGATTTATTAGGTTGGCGTAGCAGAGTTAAAGCGGCAGGAGGAATATTGTGGGGTAGACACTTACACAGTTAGGTCGAAACAAGCTGCCTTACGTCGACCTAACTCCGTAGTGTAGATCAGGCCTAAGACTGTGATGGGTCTGGTGAGAGGCAGCCAGCCCCTCTGTCCCTACCTAGGTTCTTTCCATGCTCTGGTTCAATCCCTCGTGACTTCCCTGCACTCGGCCTATCCGAGCAATCTCGCTGTTTCACAATCAACCTAAACTGAGAGTCTCGCCAGCCCAGAGCAAAGACTGTTCACAAACACTGCCGAGTATTCCAGGGGGCTTTGAAACGTGTCTAGAGCCCTCTGCTCTCAAGTGCAGATGGCTGCGTTTTGGAGTCATTCATGCATTGCTGCATGGCTGACACCAGGGACCTCCATAGTACCGAGAGCTTGAGCTAAAGAGTCCGGCTCTTGACCCAGTGCTTGCAACAGCCTCACGTCCTCTGTGGGTCAGGTCCGGGGGGAGCGTGTAACATACTTACTGTGTGCAGTTCTGGGCTTCCATGTTTAAGAAGGATGAATTCAAACTGGAACAGGTTCAGAGAAGGGCTACTAGGATGATCCGAGGAATGGAAAACCTGTCTTATGAAAGGAGACTCAAAGAGCTTGGCTTGTTTAGCCTAACCAAAAGAAGGCTGAGGGGAGAGATGATTGCTCTCTATAAATATATCAGAGGGATAAATACCAGGGAGGGAGAGGAATTATTTAAGCTCAGTACCAATGTGGACACAAGAACAAATGGATATAAACTGGCCATCAGGAAGTTTAGACTTGAAATTAGACAAAGGTTTCTAACCATCAGAGGAGTGAAGTTCTGGAACAGCCTTCCAAGGGGAGCAGTGGGGGCAAAAGACATATCTGGCTTCAAGACTAAGCTTGATAAGTTTATGGATGGGATATGATGGGATAGCCTAATTCTGGCAATTAATTGATCTTTGACTATTAGCGGTAAATATGCCCAATGGCCTGTGATGGGATGTTAGATGGGGTGGGATCTGAGTTACTACAGAGAATTATTTCCTGGGTGCCTGGCTGGTGAGTCTTGCCCACATGCTCAGGGTTTAGCTGATCGCCATATTTGGGGTCTGGAAGGAATTTTCCTCCAGGGCAGATTGGCAGAGATCTGGGGGGTTTCGCCTTCCTCTGCAGCGTGGGGCACGGGTCACTTGCTGGAGGATTCTCTGCACCTTGAGGTCTTTAAACCATGATTTGAGGACTTCAGTGGCTCAGACACAGGTTTGATACAGGAGTGGGTGGGTGAGATTCTGTGGCCTGCGTTGTGCAGGGGGTCAGACTAGATGATCATAATGGTCCCTTCTGACCTTAAAGTCTATGATTCTATGGACTTCCTGAGCTGTCCATTGGGACCTGATCCCTTCGTTAGTCTGGTGGAGAAAGCAATGCTAACTTCCACCACGTGGGATCGCTGTGGAGACTATGCTGAGCTCAGCCTCATGGCAGCAATTCGTGTTCAGTCAAATGCAACACGAAGGCAGTCTTTTCCCACTGGCTGTGTCTTTGCCAATAGACACTCGAGGAAGCACTGAGACCTGCTTCTCTGCGGTTAGTGGAACCACTCCTTGAAGGGGGTAGCTTTCCAGGAGCTGAGGGCAGGGAGGCTTTTCCAAGAGACAGGTTGCTTGGGCTGCGGTTGGGAATGGAATGTGCTGAACATCAGGAGTTTCCCCTTGGTCACTAACTCAGGAGATAACGCCAGGGCTTTTCTCTCTGCAGCAGATGGTGTGATGAAGGATGACGATGAGGAAGGTTCTAGAACCCTGGATCTTCCCAAGACATCCCCAGAACAGACTGGAGGGGACCTCCACCAGCACTCAAGGAAAAAGCAAAGATACAAAAGTCAGAGCAAATCACAAAAGCAGCAGAGAAATATTATGCAGGAAAAACTCATGCCCCTCCTCAGGCCCCAGAGACGCAGAGCCAGCCGGCAGGGGCGGACACACCTGACTGCCCAGCAGGGAGAGCCCACAGGGAGGAAACCATTCTCGTGCCCGGAATGCGGAAGGAGCTGTATGACGAAGGGCAACCTCAAAATACACCAGCGAGTGCACACGGGGGAGGGGCTGTTTCCCTGCAGCCAGTGCGGGAAATGCTTCACCACCAAGGGCAACCTCAAAATGCACCAGCGCATGCACAGCGAGGAGCGGCCCTTCGTCTGCACCGAGTGCGGAAAGAGCTTCATCGCCCCGGGCAACCTCAAAATGCACCAGCGCCTGCACAGCGGGGAGAGGCTGTTCCTGTGCACTGAGTGTGGGAAACATTTCACCAGGAAAGACATCCTCAAACTGCACCAGAGGGTGCACACAGGGGAGCGGCCTTTCCAGTGCGCAGAGTGTGGGAAGAGCTTCACTCAGAAGGTGAATCTCCTGACCCACCAGCGGTGCCACACAGGGGAGCGCCCGTTCGCCTGCTGTCAGTGTGGGAAGAGCTTTGCCCAGAAGGGCACGCTCAACACGCACCAGAAAAGCCACGTGCGTGAGTGGCACTTTGCATGTGCTGAGTGCAAGGAGAGATTTGCCTCCAACAGGGACCTCACGATGCACCAGAGGATCCACACCAGGCAGCGCTCATACATGTGCAGCCAGTGTGGGAAATGCTTCACGCAGCCGGGCAACCTCCTGACGCACCAGCGAGTGCACACGGGGGAACGGCCGTTCACCTGCACCCAGTGCGAGAAAAGCTTCACCACTAAGGGCAACCTCAAAATGCACCAGTGGATCCACACGGGGGAGCGGCCCTTCACATGCACCGAGTGTGGAAAGGGCTTCACCGCCCAGGCCACCCTCAAAATGCACCAGCGCTTGCACAGCGGGGAGCTGCCCTTTGTGTGCACCGAGTGTGGCCAGGGCTTCGTTCAGAACGAATTTCTGAAACTGCACAAGAGGCTGCACACGGGAGAACATCAGTTCCCCTGCCCCGAATGCGGGAAGCACTTCATCAGCAAGGCCGTTCTGAAGGTGCACAGCAGGACACACGGCAGGGAGCAGCTGTTCCCGTGCACTGAGTGTGGGAAACGTTTCACCAGGAAAGACAACCTCAAACTGCACCAGAGGGTGCACATGGGGGAGCGGCCTTTCCAGTGCACGGAGTGTGGGAAGAGCTTCACTCAGAAGGTGAATCTCCTGACCCACCAGCGGCGCCACACGGGGGAGCGCCCATTCGCCTGCTGTCAGTGTGGGAAGAGCTTCGCCAAGAAGGGCACGCTCAACACGCACCAGAAAAGCCACGTGCGCGAGAAGCTCTTTGCATGTGCTGAGTGCAAGGAGAGATTTGCCTCCACCAGGGACCTCACGATGCACCAGAGGATCCACACCAGGCAGCGCTCATACGTGTGCAGCCAGTGTGGGAAATGCTTCACGCAGCCGGGCAATCTCCTGACGCACCAGCGAGTGCACACGGGGGAACGGCCGTTCACCTGCACCCAGTGCGAGAAGAGCTTCACCACCAAGAGCAACCTCAAAATGCACCAGCGGATCCACACGGGGGAGCGGCCCTTCACATGCACCGAGTGCGGGAAGCGCTTCACTGTCAAGGGGACGCTGCAAAAACACCAGAGTGTCCACACGAGGTGGAAGCAGCTCGTGTGTGCCAGCCCGAAGCTGGAAGGGCTTTCCCAGCCTGTACTCCAGCAAAACTCCCATTGACACAGGAATGATCACGCTGGATCAGACCCAAGGTCCTGCCAGCCCAGTGTCTGGCTCTGACAGTGAGCAGCACCAGATGCATCGGAGGAAGGTGTAAGAATTGCACACTAGGCAAATGTAGGATAATCTCTCCCCCCCCCCCCCCC
>NC_048299.1:8256801-8261352 GCF_013100865.1 Trachemys scripta elegans | reverse complement strand
CAAAACTCCTATTGACACAGGAATGATCACGCTGGATCAGGCCCAAGGTCCTGCCAGCCCAGTGTCCTGGCTCTGACAGTGAGCAGCACCAGATGCATCGGAGGAAGGTGTAAGAATTGCACACTAGGCAAATGTAGGATAATCTCTCCCCCCCCCCCCCCATTCCTGGCCAATATTAGGTCTCATCCTAATCATTAGAAAATTGCTTAAACCCTGAAGTACAAGGTTTAATATCCCTTCAGAATATCTGTTAGCATTAATTATAACTTTGGATATCTTCGTTCAATAAATGTTTTTAACCTTTTCTAAATTCTTGCCCGTAACAGCATCCTGCTGTCATGAGTTCCACAGGTTAATTGCGCACTGTGTGAGTCTTTGCTTTTGATCAGTTTTCAGTTTGCCACTCTTTCATTTCTTTGAATGTCCCTTGTTATGTTATGACAAAGGGAGAACAGAAGTTCCCCGTTGTTAGTTGTTGGCTGCGTGTGTGGATTCTTTCTGTGTGCTGGCCCAGCTCTATACGGCTAGCGACACAGCACACGGCCATCAAACTGCCCACAAAGACCACAAGACTCGCTTTGTAGCGAAGGCACCTAGCCAGGTTTATTGTCGACGAAGCACAATCCTAGCTCCCCGGATCAATGTCTACAGGTACACAGGCACGTGGATGTCCGTGACAATGGACCAGCTCAGTGAGCAGCGGGACTTTCCATTCCCCCCTCGGCTGGACAAAGACACCCCCTCTGTGACCCTTCTTTTATACACTGTTACATATTGCCCCTCCAACATGGTAGTTACTACGCTTTACCTTGTACATCAAACATCTCTGTCCATCACCCTGTCATCCTGACCTTATCTTTAGGAGGTGTCATGGAAAAAGGACATTAAAAAGTCTCTGCCCACCAAACAGATGTCTGTGTGTGGCACTCCGAAGAAGCTTGGCCTTCCATCCCAATGCGATGAGGCTTTAGGTGAGAGATGTATAGGCTCCTTATTGCTTTAAAATCCTTTTTCTATTATGTTGTTCTTTGTTCCTAGATCAAGTTGTTGGGAAGAGTTGAGAATCATCTTCCCCTCTTCTGTGATGGCCCAACCCAAGTGGCCGATATTCTACAGTACTTGGGATTAAGAAGGCGAGTTTGGGTCACCCGTTTCCCATTTCCATTCTACAAGCAGTAGTCACAAGTGGTTCAGGGGCTGGAAAAAATCCCTTAAGAGCTCAGTCTGTGCAGTTTAACAAAAAGATCAAGCTGTAGACTTGAATGTAAAGATCTACACAGAGACAAAATATCACAGCCCGAAGGGCTCTTTCAGCTCGTGCAGAAAGGCAGAACAAGAACCAGTGACGGAATGTATAGCCAGGCAAATTCAACTTAGAACTAAAGCACAAAGTTAACGGTAGGGTGACTAACCACTGAACAAACTACCAATGAAAGTGATGGATTCTCCATCTCGATGTCTTCAAATCCAGACTGGATTCCTGCCGGAGGATAGTGTAGCCAAACCCAAACGACTGGGCTCAGCATGGGGGTAAGTGGGTGAAATTCTAGGGCGTGTGCTATACAGGTCAGACTAGATGATCTAACGGTCCCCTCTTCTCTTATTTGTTGCCTTTGATAGGGTCCAATTGCCGAGTTTTGAAGGGTTTCTGTGTGACTTAACTAGTCTCTTGACCCTGCCATTTTGCCCTATTAGTTTAGTCTTTGCCTTCCTGGTTCCCTGTTTTGTTCATGGCCCACGTCTTGTGATACTCTTATTCCTTTAAGTAGCATCCATGCCACCTCTAAGGACGTTACTTTTCCCCAGAGGGCCTTTTTGACTGACCTCCTTTTTATTGCAATCTCTCTTTCGAAAGTTTCGTGTCACCGTGTCATTTTTAGGTAGCTTAGCGCCAGAGGCTGCTGAACCTGGTTCTATTGGGCTCACTGTTACTCAGTTACTGTCCCTTGTATACTCACAGGCTGGAGCTGGAGCCGGGCAGCTGGGTTGGGGGGATCCATGGATGGGGGGCTGGGGTTTGCGCTGCGGCCTGGGCTTCTGCAGGTGCGTCACACCCACCCCTACCCCACATCGTGCCTAAGGTGGCTGGGCCTGGGCCCTGCTGGTCTCTCTGCCCCCCTCCCCTGCACAGAACCCAAGCCGGCTGGGCCCAGGGCACGAGGCGCTGAGCTGACCCCGCTCTGTGCCCTTAGAGGACATTACAGTCTCGTTCTCCCCAGCTGAGCAGATGTAATTGGCAGAGTGACCGCAAGAGACTCACCGAGACAGGCACGAGGGCTCCGTGCTGGTGCCTCTGCAGGGTGAGGACGGGGGCCAGATATTTGCAAAGGAGGCGGTGATGAGCTGGGCTGTTTTGTGATGTTCCAAAGAGGGGCAGCTCTTCTGTGATCGTGACTATTATTTAATTTCTATCGCTGTAGGGTCTAGGAGCCTTGGTCCCGGCCCAGGACCCCACTAGCTGCTGTACAAATGCAGCACAAAGGGTCGGTCCCTCCCTCCAGTAACTCCCAATCTATTTCCAGCCCTCATCCCTCCAGCTAAGCTCCAGTCCTCTGCAGCGAGAGCCCCTGTCTGGCAGGGACCCGCCAGGAGGATTTGGGAGGGGCGGGGGGGCAGTGCAGTAGCAAGGGGCTATCATTAGGGAATTCTAGATTTGCTTTTTATCAGAGAACAAATGTCACCCTGTGACCTCAGACACTGCCTTGGTACCTCCATGGTTCAGACACAGGCCATCCTCTCCCCTCCAGCCAGTCCAGTTTTCAGTAGTTGTATAACTTCTCACACACAGTGAAATGAACCTTTAAAAATGATTCTAGGGTAAAGCTGAGCCCAAATCCTTCCCTGGGGAGCCCTCCGCCCCCCCTCCCCCTTTCCCCTGCACAGGGCCGAGGGACTTTGTCAGGGTCAGAGCTGGGCACTGAGCCCCAGATCCTCCAAGATGTCTAGGTGCCTAATTCCCAATGGGACTTGGGTAAGTAAATAGCTTGGAGGATCTGGCCGTGCCCCCCAGCCTGTGATTCTCTTCCCAAAGCAGGCTCTGCAGGCCCCAGCCGGGGAATTGTGTCTAAGCTGGAGCCAGGGGGCCCCCAGGGAGAGAGGAATCCCAGAGGCCCGCAGCATGGGCAAGTGATGCCATTCAGGGACAATAACTCCCTAAAACAGAGACTATGGGGGGGAGAGGATGAAATAAACAGATGGAAACAAACCCTGGGAGCCTTCTCCAGTGGGACCGTAGTCCCGAGAGCCACAGCCTGAGGCTGGGGGGGCTCAGGGCTGCCCCTACTGGCAGCTGTAGAGACTGGGATCTGGTCCACAGCTGAGGAAGTGCTAAGCTCTTGTATAGTGGCTCAGGGCCAGGCTCTCCGCTTGGGTCAATCAGCACAGCTCCATGGGCTTCAGACCTCCTAACCCTTGTAGCTGTGAAGAAAATTTGCAACCATCAGCCCAGTGTAACGGACTCAGAGCTGTCTGTCTGAGGCAGCAGGTCGCCTGAGACAGTAGCCCTGAGGGGGGCGCCCAGCTGCATTCATCTCAATGGGGAGTTGGCTCTGAACCCTGAGGAGGGCCATTGCCTGCCAACAGTGGTAGCTGTTTGCGGCTCATCGTTTTCATAAGAACATCCATCGAATATGCTTCTCCTACAATCCCAACCTGTCTTCTCCTTTTTCCCACCTCCCAGTGCTCCCACTTCCACACTCGTCCAGCAGATCCGTCTGGGGGTGTTAGCACACAGTCCTACAGTACGGTGACAATGGGAAATGCTGGAGGAGCAGAAAATATGCTGACTTTAACATCAAATAGCCTCCAAGGTCCGAAGGGGCCCTTGTGATCATCATGTCTGACTTCCTGTGTGCCACAGGCCAGAGACCTGCCCCACACTAACTCCTAGAGCAGAGCTGGTAGAAAAACCTGCAGCCTAGATGGAAAACCTGTCCCTGCTGGAGAACCCACCACGCCCCAGCAGGGCTGGGAGACGCCGCGCTAGGACGGGTGCTGCTGGCCCGTCGATGGGGAGATGCAGTGACCCCATGGGCCAGGCGGCCGGGACTCGGCCCCGCGCAGGGGGCTGTACGGGGCGGGGTGGTAGGGGCTGGGAGACGCCGCGCTAGGACGGGTGCTGCTGTCCCGTCGGTGGGGGGATGCAGTGACCCCATGGGCCAGGCGGCCGGGACTCGGCCCCGCGCAGGGGGCTGTACGGGGCGGGGTGGTGGGGCTGGGAGACGCCGCGCTAGGACGGGTGCTGCTGGCCCGTCGGTGGGGGGATGCAGTGACCCCATGGGCCAGGCGGCCGGACTCGGCCCCGCGCAGGGGGCTGTACGGGGCGGGGTGGTGGGGCTGGGAGACGCCGCGCTAGGACGGGTGCTGCTGTCCCGTCGGTGGGGGGATGCAGTGACCCCATGGGCCAGGCGGCCGGACTCGGCCCCGCGCAGGGGGCTGTACGGGGCAGGGTGGTAGGGTCTGGGAGACGCCGCGCTAGGACGGGTGCTGCTGGCCCGTCGATGGAGGGATGCAGTGACCCCATGGGCCAGGCGGCCGGACTCGGCCCCGCGC
>NC_048299.1:8245950-8253349 GCF_013100865.1 Trachemys scripta elegans | reverse complement strand
TCAGGTGAGGGGATGCCTGGGGCGTTGCTATGGGAACGAGGAGGGCGCCTGGGGCGTTGCCATGGGGATGGGCGGCGCTCAGGTGAGGGGACGCCTGGGGCGTTGCCATGGGGACGGGCGGCGCTCAGGTGAGGGGACGCCTGGGGCGTTGCCATGGGGACGGGCGGCGCTCAGGTGAGGGGACGCCTGGGGCGTTGCCATGGGGACGGGGCAGGGCTCCAGCTGATCACTCGGAGCACGGCGCTGTCCTAGAGCCATCCGGGCGCTCCCCCATGTGCAGCGTCTCCCCGGGGCGCTGTCCTGGGGGCTGCCTGGCCCAGTTCTGTGTCCCCCCAGGGCCCCACCACTGGGTCAGCTTGGCGATTCCGCCCACGCCGGCCCGGCTCCCGGGGCACCACGGGCGACAGCTGCAGGGGTTGAGCTCCCGCCCTGCTCTACAGGGAGCCCTGAGATTACCCACTACAGGCACCCTGGCCGTGTGCGGTGCAACCCCACAACGGGGCGGGCGGTAGAGCCAGCCTGCAGCGTAAGTGCCATGTGGCCGCAGAGACCTGGCTCAGTGCAGGCCCTGCAAAGTGGGGATCGCCCAGAGCAAATACCAGCTCAGGGGAAAGAACTGTGTGTTGCTTGGAGCTGAAGTTGGGAACAATTTTGATTAAATTGGAAGACGGTGTATTATGTTCAGGTAAAGTCAGTGTGGTCACTGCAGATGGCAAACAGCAATTCAGGGAATACACCTGAGGCTTCTCATAGACTTTAAGGCCAGAAGGGACCATCATGCTCATCTACTCTGCCCTGAACATTGCAGGCCACCGAACCTCACCCACCCACTCCCGTAATAGACCCCTAACCTCTGGCTGAGTTACTGACGTGCTCACATCATGACTTAAAGACTTCAGGTTACAGAGAATCCCCCGTTTACACTAGTTTAAACCTGCAAGTGACCTGAGTCCCATGCTGCAGAGGAAGGTGAAACCCCCCAGGGTCTCTGCTAATCTGACCTGGGGGAAAGTTCCTTCCTGACCCCTGAGCACATGCACAAGACCCACCAGCCAGACACATGGGAGAGAATTCTCTGTTGTAACATCTCCTGTCCCATCACCAGCTGTTGGAGCTATTTGCTGCTAGCAGTTGCAGATCGGCTCCATGCCGTTGTAGGCAGCCTCATCATACATCCCCTCCAAAAACTTATCAAGGTCAGGCTCGAAGGCAGTTCTGTTTTTTGCCCTCACTGCTCCCCTTGGGAGGCTGTTCAGAGGACCAGAACTTCACTCTTCTGATGGTTAGAAACCTTTGCCTAATTTCAAATCTAAACTTATTGATGGCCAGTTAGTATCCATTTATTCTTGTGTCCACATTGGCGCTTAACTTAAATAACTCATCTCCCTCCCTGGTCTTTCTGTATCGTTAGTGAAATATTCTGTGCCTTTAACTCCACCGTGTTACCGGTTCAAGTAGCATTGTTGTGGGTATGTGTAGCTGGCCAAGCTGGTGCTCTGCAGCAGGGGGTGAGCAGCCTAGAACTCTTCAGTACAGATCAAGGCCTCCCTGGGATACGGGGTGTCTGATTCCAAGCACCCCATGCCTGCTCTGGAGAGTTTGCCACCAGTGGGAGGCAACACGAGGCAGCTTTACATAGGGGGGAAATGTTGTTGGACTAGTGGAGGGTGTCTTGTTATTGGAGGAAGATGGAGAATCCCCTTCACACGCAAATCTATGCCTAATCAAACTGAATACAGATAATCTCACCCTCAGAGATGCTTCAGTAAGTTTTTTCTCAGACTGGACACCTTCCAGGCCTGGGCACAATTCTTTCCCCTGGTACAGCTCTTGTTGCAGCTCAGGTGGTAGCTAGGGGATTCTTCATGATGGCTCCTCCCTCTCTCTGTTCTCTTCCCCCCTTTATATATCTTTTGCATAAGGCGGGAACCCTTTGTCCCTCTGGGTTTCCCCCCCCCCCCCCCCACTGGAAAAGCACCAGGTTAAAGATGGATTCCAGTTCAGGTGACATGATCACATAGAATCATAGAATATCAGAGTTGGAAGGGACCTCAAGAGGTCATCTAGTCCAACCCCCTGCTCAAAGCAGGACCAATTCCCAGCTAAATCATCCCAGCCAGGGCTTTGTCAAGCCGGGCCTTAAAAACCTCCAAGGAAGGAGACTCCACCACCTCCCTAGGTAACGCATTCCAGTGTTTCACCACCCTCCTAGTGAAATAGTTTTTCCTGATATCCAACCTGGACCTCCCCCACTGCAACTTGAGACCATTGCTCCTTGTTCTGTCATCTGCCACCACTGAGAACAGCCGAGCTCCATCCTCTTTGGAACCCCCCTTCAGGTAGTTGAAGGCTGCTATCAAATCCCCCCTCATTCTTCTCTTCTGGAGACTAAACAATCCCAGTTCCCTCAGCCTCTCCTCATAAGTCATGTGCTCCAGACCCCTAATCATTTTTGTTGCCCTCCGCTGGACTCTTTCCAATTTTTCCACATCCTTCTTGTAGTGTAGGGCCCAAAACTGGACACAGTATTCCAGATGAGGCCTCACCAATGTCGAATAAAGGGGAACGATCACGTTCCTCGATCTGCTGGCAATGCCCCTACTTATACAGCCCAACATGTCACTGCAAGACTTCATTACTCACTTGCCAGCACACACATATACAGGAAGACTCACAGGTAAATACGGCCATCTGCAGACAATGGGAGTCATCAAGATTCCAAACCATCATTAATGGTCCACACTTTACACAATTACAATAGGCCCTCAGAGTTACATTTTATATTTCTAGTTTTAGATACAAGAATGGTACATTTATACAAATCAGATGATCATACTCAGTAGATTATAAGCTTTGTAATGATACCTTACAAGAGACCTTTTGCATGAAGCATATCCCAGTTACCGTATTTTCTCTACTTTTGCAATAAGCATATCCCACTTATTACCGTATTTTCTCTAAAACTATCCCAGTTACATTATATTGACTTATTATCAAGTTTTTATAAAACCATATAGACTGCACAACGTCACACCCTCCTCCTGAACTTACACAAAACCCCTTCACACAAAACCCATCGCTGTTTGCTGCACTAGGAGAATGCAGGAGTCCTTTCAAAACCCCGCCCGAGTGCCACAAAACCCACAGCCCCTGGAGCCAGTAAGGCAGCAACCATGCAATTAGGTCCCTTAGGGTACATCTACACTACAGGGGGGAGTCGATTTAAGATACGCAAATTCAGCTACGTGAATAGCGTAGCTGAATTCGACGTATCGCAGCCGACTTACCCCGCTGTGAGGACAGCGGCAAAATCGACTTCTGCGGCTTTCTGTCGACGGCGCTTACTCCCACCTCCGCTGGTGGAGTAAGAGCGCCGATTCGGGGATCGATTGTCGCGTCCCCACGGGTCGCAATAAATCGATCCCCGAGAGGTCGATTTCTACCCGCCGATTCAGGCGGGTAGTGTAGACCTAGCCTTAGTCCTTGCCACCCTTCTCACCTGATTGACATTCCCACACCCATGGGGCTGGCTTAAGGCACTCCGGGGCCCTCAGCCCATCTCCTCCTGGGAGCCCCTCGTATACAAGAAGCCCCGGTCCAAGCCCGTCAGCAGGAGTCTGATCAGCCCTGGTGGTGGCGGTGAGGCCCATGGTTCCCTCGACTCCTCCCCCGATGGAGGCTGTGTGCAGGTTCAGGCAGACATTTGGACCACTTACTCTCTGCATGTTTTCAAGCTTTTCTTCACAACAGTGAGGGCTAGGAACACAATTTAAAAAAACAGCCAAACACACAATCCACCAGCCATGATTCTGATGCCAACGTGACACTCCAGGAACCAGGCCTGTACTGCCTATGCCTTAATCCAGCCCTGCCTGCAGAGTGTAGGTGTGCGACACAACCCAGGCCTCCTCCCCCCTTCCAGGCCATGGAGATTCTGGGAGCAGGGAGCCAGCTGCCCTCACACACTCTGCGGGGTGCGGAGGAGGCAGGCAGCTGAGACCTTCAGGAGCAGGGGAGAGCCAGGGCTGCTGGATCCAAGCTTCCGAAGGGAGCAATTCAAAACAAGCCTGTCCAGCCACAGTCCTTGCTCCCAGTAACCCGTTCCCCTGCTACACCAGCCACTCGCGCAGACTGCAGCGGTTAGTTTCCCATCCTCGGAGCCCGTCGCGTGCTGAAGGGGGGCCAGTTCATGGCTGATTGTCTCTGGCGTAAGGGATCATTGGGAATCTTTGGTTCGTTTACAGGACGCTCAGCAAGGCTGCCCCAGCCTGCCGTGTCAGGGAGTCTCCTAGCTACTGCTCGGGGAGCTGGGGCGCTCTGCTTTCTGCTGTTCCCATGCGGCGCTGTAACGCCCAGCTGCAGCCATGCGCCGGAGAGGCCACGTCAGTGCACGCAAGAAACGCGCAGCGCGACACCACTACTACGAGCTGTCCAAGGAGAGAGTGAGAGCAGCCAAGGCTCTGGCAGGTACATCCAGTCCCTCGCTCGGAGCCGGGCACGGGCGGGACGCAGGAAAAGCACCTGCTTGCTGCTTCGGAAAGGGTGACACCCCCCAGTGCAGAGGGATCACACAGGGCCTCATCCTGCTGGGCACCCTTGTGCGCGTCATTGGGAGTTGGGTACTTGGCACCCCAGAGGCCAGGCTGTGCCCAGTTAGTGGCAATGTATCCGAGAACATGGGTGCCTTGTGCTCTATGTGATTTCTGCCGGGTGTGACGTGCCATGACCCACCTCTGTCTGTGCATGTGCAGGCACTCCTCCGGCACCCGTGTGTCCGCGGGAGCCGTCACGTGCAGGGTGTGTCCCAGAGCGCTCAGTGCAGGCATGGAAAACGCTGTTACATCCCGGAGAAAACCTGCCTTAAGCAGGAGCTCAGCTTGAGAACATGTGTCCGTAATGCAGGGTGAAATCCACCCCCGGCACAGTGCCGTTCCCCCCACACCAGGTACTACAAACCCAGGAAACTGTCTTAAGTTTGACCTGAAATCCGAGCCTGGTAATGTAGGGGCACCCAGAGAGCCTTAACTCTGCCCCGGAGTGGAGCCGTGCAGTAATCATGGGCTATGATTAACACATTCCACTTTGTGCTCTAGACTAAATGAAACTGGCCTGGGTGAGACCTAGCGGCCAGAGCACTGGACTGGGACTTGGGAGATGTAGCGTCTGTTCCCAGCTCTGCCTTGGGCAAGTCATCGCCCTCGCCTTCGTTTCCACAATCTGGGAAAGGGGGCGAAGGGTGCGGCTTTGTGCAAGGCTTTGAACTCTGGGTTGGAAAGTGCCAATGAGAACTAGGTAGGATCAGGAATTTTTCTCCTGGGGGTCTCTCCATGCACGCACACATGTGCGTACGGTTATTCCTGCAGAGGGGGCCAGGATCCGTGGGACTCGGGTGACTCAGCCCTACTAGTTGGGGAGCTGGCGTCCCAGGAGCTCACTCCTGACTCTGTCCCCACAGCTACTGCAGAGCAGCCAGTCAAAGACAAGCCATCGGAGGAGGCGTTCGACATGTGCTGGCTCCCTCTGCCTGGGGAGGTGAAGGCGGAGCAGGACTATGAGTGCACGAGGCGTGGGGAGAGCTTCCACCAGCGGGCCGAGCGGCTGGCCCACAAGAAGACCCAGGAGCAGAAAGTGCTGTTGATTTGCACGGAGTGTGGCCGGAGCTTCTCCTGCCCCAACAGCTTCATGCTGCACCAGCGCGTGCACAGCGGGGAGACGCTGCAGAAGCCCTACGTCTGCCCGCAGTGTGGCCGCACCTTCAGCTACAAGACCAGCCTGGGGGTGCACCTGCGTGCCCACACGGGCGAGCGCCCCTTCATGTGTCCCTCCTGCAGGAAGAGCTTCAAGAATAAGACCTACCTGGTGGTGCACCAGCGCGTGCATACCGGCGTGCGGCCGTACGCGTGCGCCGAGTGCAGCAAGAGTTTCCTGCAGAAGCGAGACCTGATGGTGCACCAGCGCGTGCACAGCAAGGAGAGCCCCTTCCTCTGCTCCGAGTGCGGCCGGCGCTTCCGCTACAAGTCGAGCCTGGCCATCCATCAGCGCACGCACACGGGCGAGCGCCCCTTCCCCTGCTCCGAGTGCGGCCGGCATTTCAAGTACAAGACCAACCTACTGATCCACCAGCGCGTGCACACTGGCGAGCGCCCCTACCCCTGCCCGCAGTGCAGCAAGAGCTTCACCTGCAGCACCAACCTCATCATGCACCAGATCACCCACGACAGGCTGGGCGCCCGGCAGCAGGAGGGGCCACGGGTGCCGCCGGCAGCCAGGCGGCGGGAGAGGGAGAGAGCCCGCACGGCCGACCAGCCCTTCGTGTGTGCCGAGTGTGGCAAAGGATTCAAGAAGCACGGCTTCCTTATCATCCACCAGCGGACCCATTGCCCAGCGCCTGCCGGAGCTAGCGCAGAGCAGGCAGCCGGGCCAGGGAAAGCCACGTGCCCCCCGCCACACCCAGCCCTTGCTCTGGCCAGGGAGTGGCTTGGAGCACAGGGCACCAAGGGAGCGTCTGACCACGCGACGTGCTAGCCACAGCGGTGGGCTGGGCCTGCCTGCTGTGTGCTCTACTGCAGGCTGGTGTGACTGGGCCCAGCCTCTCCCTGAGCCTTGGGCATTGTGCCCCACACTAACTTCAGTGTGCTCTGAAATAAACCGTTCCCCACACCCCGCCCTACCTGGCTTTGTGTGTTAGCCTCTGGCCCCAGAGGACGTGACACAGCCCGGAGGCTGCCCGGCGCACGCCCCACACCAACTCCTGCTGACAGCTGGCCCTGCATAAGTACTCAGTAGGGTTGCCAGGCATCCAGTTTTCGACCAGAACGCTGGGTTGAAAAGGGACCCTGCTGACTGGGCTGTTAAACATCCGGCTGGCGGCGGAGCGGGGCTAAGGCAGGCTCCCTGCCTGCCCTGGCTCTGCGTGGCTCCCGGAAACGTTCCTGTGGCCCCTAGGCACAGGGGTAGCCAGGGAGGCTCTGCGCACTGCCCCCACCGCGAACGCTGGCTCCGCAGCTCCCATTGGCCGGCTGCTTCCAGGAGCCGCCCAGAGCCAGGGCAGGCAGGGAGCCTACCTCAGCCCCACTGCACCGCTGCCTGGGAGCCAGCTGAGGTAAGCGCCACATAGCTGAGCCCGCACTCTGAACCCCCTTCCGCACCCTAACACCCTCCCCGAGTCCACACCCCAACCCCCTGCCCTGAGCCCCCTCCCGGAGCCCTCCTACCCTCCCGCACCCCAACCCCCTGCCCTGAGCCCCCTCCCGGAACCCTCCCACCCTCCCACACCCCAACCCCCTGCCCTGAGCCCCCTCCCGAAGCCCTCCCACCCTCCCGCACCCCAACCCCCTCCCCGCACCCCCCCCCCCGCCCCCCTCCCACAACCCCACCCCCCCCCCCCACCCCCCCCCCC
>NC_048299.1:8214757-8244783 GCF_013100865.1 Trachemys scripta elegans | reverse complement strand
AGAATCTAAAATCTAAAGGTTTATTCATAAAAGGGAAAAGATAGAGATGAGAGTTAGAATTGGTTAAATGGAATCAATTACATACAGTAATGGCAAAGTTCTTGGTTCAGGCTTGCAGCAGCGATGGAATAAACTGCAGGTTCAAATCAAGTCTCTGGAATACATCCCCCGCTGGGATGGGTCCTCAGTCCTTTGTTCAAAGCTTCAGTTTGTAGCAAAGTCCCTCCAGAGGTAAGAAGCAGGAATGAAGACAAGATGGAGATGAGGCATTAGCCTTAGGCTAGGTCTATACTACCCGCCTGAATCGGCGGGTAGAAATCGACCTCTCGGGGATCGATTTGACAGGACGCGACAATCGATCCCCGAATCGGCGCTCTTACTCCACCAGCGGAGGTGGTAGTAAGCGCCGCCGACAGAAAGCCGCAGAAGTCGATTTTGCCGCCGTCCTCACAACGGGGTAAGTCGGCTGCGATACGTTGAATTCAGCTACGCTATTCACGTAGCTGAATTTGCGTATCTTAAATCGACTCCCCCCTGTAGTGTAGATGTACCCTTATATAGTCTTTTCCAGGTGTAAGAACACCTCTTTGTTCTTACTGTGGAAAATTACAGCAAAATGGAGTCTGGAGTCACATGGGCAAGTTCCTGCATACTTTGCTGAGTTACAAGGCGTATCTGCCTTCTCTCAATGGGTCCATTGTATAGCTGATGGTCCTTAATGGGCCATCAAGCAGGCTTGGCAGAGCTAACACCAGTTTGTCTGGGATGTCACCCAGCAGTATAGCATAAGTTTGAAATACAGACAGTCTAGAGCCAATATTCATAACTTCAACTACAAAACTGATACACACATATAGACAGCATAATCATAACCAGTAAACCATAACCTTGTCCTAGACACCCCATTTGACCCCCTTTATACAAGATTTGCATGCCACTACAGGACCTTAGTTGCAACTATGATCTGTATGGTCCCAGATTATATCAATAACGTCACAGAGCTCGCACCCCCTCCCGCACCCCAACCCTCTGCCCTGAGCCCCCTCCCGCACCCAAACTCCCTCCTGGAGCCCGCACCCCCCCACACACCCAAACCCCCTGCCCTGAGCCCCCTCCCACACCCAAACTCCCTCCTGGAGCCCGCACCCCCTCCCGCATCCCAACTCCCTGCTCTGAGCCTGCTCCCACACTTGGAACCCCTCGGCTCCAGCCCGGAGCCACCTCCTGTACCCCAAACCTCTCATCCCCAGCCCCACCACAAAGCCCGCACCCCCAGCCGAAGCCCTCACCCCAACCCCCTGCCCCAGCCCGGTGAAAGTGAGTGAGGGCGGGGGAAAGCGAGCAAGCGAGGGAGTGGGGATGGAGTGAGTGGGGACAGGGCCTCAGGGGCGGGGCCTTGGAGAAGCAGCGGGGTGGGGCCTCGGAGAAGGGGCAGGGGATGGGGCAAGGATGTTCAGTTATGTGTGATTAGAAAGTTGGCAGCCCCTGATCCCCTCCTACACAGGGCGAGCTACTGCCTCTGTGTCTCCTGGTTGAAGATCTCCGCTTGCCCCTTCCTGAGCGCAGGGCCGGCTTTAGGCCAATTCCACCAATTCCCCCGAATCAGGCCCCGCGCCTAAGAGGGCCCCGCGCCCGGGGGCAGGGGGGGAAGAAGTGGCCGAGAATCCCTTCCCTGGCTAGAGGCTCCTTTTTAATTTTTACTCACCCGGCGGCGCTCCGGGTCTTCGGCGGCACTTCAGCGGCAGATCCTTCAGTGCCGCCGAAGACCCGGAGCAAGTGAAGGACCCACCGCCGAAGACTAGGAGCGCCGCCCGGTGAGTACAAGCCCCACGTGTTTTTTACGTGGTTTTTTTTTTTTAGTCATCCCTGCCGGGGCCCCGTTGAAACTATTCGAATCGGGTCCTGCACTTCCTAAAGCCGGCCCTGCCTGAGCGCCTGTGAGGGAGAGTGCAGGGGGAGGGGCTGCAGCTCGTTGGCGCAGGGGGCATTCGGAGGTGGGGTTCATCGAGAAGCAAGAAACCCACGAGTGGGAGCCAAGGCAAAACATACTGGGGGTGGGGTCCAGGTCTCCGTATCGGCCTGGTGGCCCTGCCCAGGTGCTCTCCCATCCCCCACCCCAACTTTCTAATGGCTGAAAACTGAACAACCTAGCCCCGCCCCCTGCCCCGCCCTTTCCCCGGGGCCCCGCCCCTGCCCGCTCCTCTCGCGGGACTGAGCGGCTGGCTGCAGAGCCAGGCTGGGAGGAGCTGACATCAGGGCACAGTGGGGTTGGTTCCCCGAGCGAGGGGCCAGGGCTGGGGCAATCCGGGCTCGGTGGTGGAGGGACACGATCCCACCTCTTGGAGCCAGGGCCAGAAGCCAGCCACTGCTGCCGCTCTTTCTGCCCCCCCGGCAGAGGCCGGTTACTGCGGCCAACCAGCCTTTTAACATCCTCCAGCTTCCCTTTTCAGTTTAGTGAAAACCAGACACCTGGCAACCGAAACCTGGCCCCGCTCTTCCAGGGGGGCAGGGGAGGCTTTGCCAGGAACCTGTGCAGGAGGGGAGTCCTGTGTCTGCCCTGCCAGAGGGCAAGGATCCTAGGGGCCAGGGGTGCTGCCCAGAGCTGTGCTCCAGTAAAGGGGGTAGAGCTGTGCTCCGGGGACTGGCCCTGGCCATAGGGCGAGAGGTGCAGTGCTCGCCTGGGCACAGGGGTAACAAGCCAAACACAGGCCTGGCCCGAGCCCCCTGCATGGCAGCACTGTCACCTGTGTCCTGCCTTGCCCCTGCCCTCCTCCCCCACAGTCGTAATCTCTGCTGGTTGGTGGGGCTGGTACAGCCTGGCTGGGCAGAGTAATGTGGAGCCAGCCAGGGACACGCCCGTAAATAACTGTGCGGGCAGGAGCCAGTAAGTGTCTCTGCCCTGCCCCGCCCCAGGGCTGCACTCGGCCGGCTGGTGGGGGGCTGCTGTGATGCCATCCCCAGCCCCCTGGGACAAGCCTGCTCGGGGCGCCCCCCAGTCCCTGCACAGATGAGCTGTGTCCACCTGGGCCCCTCGTCATGCCCCGGAGGTCGTCCTGGGGACCCTGGGAGGCTCCCATGGCAGCAGGGGACTGAGGGAGCCTGGTCCCGGGGCTGGGCCGGGTCATGGGAGATGCAGAAAACTCCCAGCAAGGGCTGCAGCTGCCCCCAGCTGTGTCTGGCTGGGGCTGGCCCCGGCTGCGTGGGGGTCAGCGCTGGGAGGAGCTGGAGCTGGCCAGACATGCGTGATTCGGGGGCAATTTGTGCTGCATTTGCTCTGGTTCCAGTGATGGGGGCTGGTGTCTCCCCAGCTGGAGAATCCCCACCCAGCCAGCTGAGAGCAGGGGCTGCCCTGGGCACTGAGCCAGGGAGGTACCGTCTGAGCGTCCCGCTGCTGCTCCGGGCTGAGGGGAAGCAGTTCTCAGGCCGAGCCAGCCGCTCTGCAGGGCCTGGTGCAGGAATTCCACAAGGCAGTTCCATTAACCTGTGCGGTGGCACAGCCGGACGCCCGGCCCACTCCCGGCTCGGTCTGCCCTTAGCGCCAGGGGGCCGGACGGACCTGCAGCTCTATGGACAGGGAGAGATGGGTGGGATTCCTGAGAGGGCGTCATGGGGAGATTGGCTCTGAGGCTGCAGGACCTGCAGCCCTGGGGCTGAGGTGACACCGCTTCCTCCGGTATCAGCCCTTCCCACCCAGCTTTGGCGGGTCGGTTCCCCACTGGCAGGGCCAGACCTCTGGCCCAGGCAGGGAGCAGGAGTCCCCAAGCTGGCTCATTGCCCAGGGCCTGGTGCAGAATTTGATTTCCCAGGGGCTGGACCAGGGAGAGCTCTGGAGTGAGCAGTGCTGGGAGGTGAGGGGAGGGATCTAGCTGTCAAGCAGGCTGTGGGGTTTATTGCAAGCTCACCCTGATGAACAGTGGGACTGGTATTTGCTTTGCAGCCTGTCAGCGGCAGCCCATGTCCCATCAGCCCTGCCGGGAGCCACGCTGGCCATCGCTGTGCCGGAGAATCAGAACTCCCAGCTGGCCACAGTGGGGCAGGGTGGGTTATGGCTGCAGTACAGTGTCACGGACCCACAGGGCCTGCACCCCTGGCTTTGGAACGATCTCCGGGCTTCACTGTGCCAGACCCACAGGGGGTCTCGCTCTTTCCCCAGCGTGAGCCACGCGGCCTCACTGGCCCTCTGGGCCTGCAGCCCCCCCGCTCCACCCCATGGGCTCTGGGCAGCGACTCCCATGGGCACAGCCCCGGAGGGAGACTTGTACAATCTGGAGGAGCAACGTGCCTGTGCCAGCGTCCGCAGGGGTACACAGCCAGCGCGGGCACAGCCGGGTTCAGTCGTTAGCGGGCGCCCGGCCTAGGGGCCTTAGGGCAGCCCGGGGCAATGAAGGGTGAAGCAGGGTCCGTCCTGGCCAGCCCCGAGCCTGGCCCGGCCGTGGGGAGCCCTTGGGTCCGGCGCTGTTACCCGCACACTCTAGGGCCCCCATCTTTACCCTTCTGTGGGGTCAAGGCATGACCCAGTTCATTTAGGCAGCCCCACCTTTCCCAGCTCCTAGGGGTCAGGGCGTAATTTTCTGAGAGGCTGCAGGGCCTTTTCCCAGTGAAAGAGCCTCACACAGTAATATCCTGATCCTCTATTAACCATCCCCAGAACACAAGCACACGCTGAGCCTACAGTGCTCACCACTCCCAATAAGGCGGATGAGCTTTTCTCGCTGGCCGGTCAGGATCAGGTCATCTGGGGGACTCCAGCTTCTGCATGGTGTCATTGGCAGGGTGTTTTGGTCTGGCAGCTCTGACGCTGGGGCCTGGAGCTGGTTCCCAAGAACTTCCCTTTGGACCCCCGTGTGACAGAGCAGGGAGCGGGGCAGATTTGACCTGGGAATGTTGCAGGGGGGTTGCAGTGGGGATGTGGGACTTCCCTTGAAGGAAGCTACCTGAGCTGTAACCTGAGCCAGGAGGGGGTGGGGAGAATTACAACCTTCTGCCCGGGAGACTGAACAAAGGAGAGGAGGAGCTGGGGGGAGGGGAAGAGAGGAGCAGTGGGAGGAGTTTGGAGTTTAGTTTCAGTTTGGGCTGGGTGGTGCAACGCAGGGAACCCCAAGCTGGGGTCTAAGCTCCCTGAACCTCCCAGAGGGACCTAATTGAGGGGGTCTGGTCGTACCTACACGCTCTGCTTGAGACTGTGTTCCTGTCCTTAAATAAACCTTCTGCTTTACTGGCTGGTTGAGAGTCGCAGTGAATCTCGGGAAGAGGGGTGCAAGGCCCTGACTCCCCCACACTCCGCGACAACTGGGCCTGGAGCTGGTTCCCAAGAACTTCCCTTTGGACCCCAGTTTATATAGTGACACTTGAGTCCTGCTTAGCTGCACCTTAACCAATCATTTTACTAAATGATTACTAACCAATTCTCTAACCAATCCTAACATATTGTCAAACAATCCTTTAACCAATCCTACCCCACCACCTTCATTGATTTACACCTAGCAAAATTAGTTATGTAACCGAAACAATCAAAACCAGACAGATAAACCGTAGAGCAGTGGGGACCATAAAGTCACAGCAATACAAGTCAAGATTTCACACCCACAACTGCTGCTAAGTGATTTCTTGCCAGACAGATTCAATCAAACAAGGTTTTCTTTAGCCACTGAAGCGGTTTCTCTCTCTGGTGGTGGTGGGTGCTGTTAGGACGGGATCGCTTTCCACAGCCCGATGTGACATTGGTTTAATGCACGTTAGATGGGATGTGAATGATTCTTAGCTCATGGTGCTGCTGTCCTAATGTGGCTGCAGAAAAAGGCCTCAGACCTCACAGCTCTGGCTGTCTGTCCATCTGCTCTTTTGTCAGACTCCCAGGTGAGCCCCAACTGCTTCCCACAGCCCCCACTTAACCCCCACCTCACCCCCTCGCCCTTTGTTCCCGAGCTGGGGAGATGCAGCTCAGTCCCCCAGCAGAGCAGGGGGTAGGTGGGTCCAGATCAATGGTTGCTGGGTATGAAAGTCCCATTGTCTTCTCAAGAGCTCCATCGATGAGGGACCTAAGGTCCCAGGCAGGTAGGTGCCGTTCACACCTGTGTTTCAGCCTGCCTGAGAGCAGACAGACCTTTCCCACCCCCTAGGTAACAAGGCAGCATGTAGGGGAAACTGAGGCACACACAGGCTTCATGAAAATATTACAAAGAATTCCCACATCCAGCCCTCCACCCCACCCCAGGGGGACAGATCTCAGTGCTGGGGGGAGGGAAGCCCTCTGTAACCAGCCCCCGACCCACCCCAGGGGGGCAGATCTCTGTAACCAGCCCCCGACCCACCCCAGGGGGGCAGATCTCAGCGCTGGGGGAGCCTCTGTCGGCAGCCTGGCCTGAACGGGGCAGGCTGTTCTGTTGCTGCTCAGCTCCGGGCAGCCCCTGGTGTGGGTCCAGCTCCCACCTCCCTGCGGTGCTTTGGACTTTGTCCTCCCTTGGCTAGAACTGCTGGGTGGGGGCAGGCTCGGGCTGGGTTAATGAGCGCCAGCTGGGCACGTCAGAGCCAGCCCAGCACAGTGGCTCGCTCAGTGGCTGCCTGGACCCTTGACAGCTGCCCCCACCCAGGAATCATTAACAAGCCCCTGGATGGCTCTTAACCCAGCACAGGTGGGCCCTGGCTCCCCTCCCTGTCCCAAGGAGGCTGAGAGCAGCTGGGGTCCAGGCCTAGCAGGATGGGGAGGGGCTCCCCCCTTCTCCTCCTCGGGCTCCTGCTGCAGCTCCAGGCTCCCCGTGCTGGGCAGGCCGGGGGGGCAGGTGAGTTCACGGCTCCAGCTCAGCCTGGGGGGGCCCCAGCAGAGGTGCTGTCTGTAGCAAAGGGGGGGCTCCCCCCCGACTGGCTCCAGCTCTGCTGGGTGGTGACCTCGTTGGGGTGGTGCCAGGTGGAGGTGGGCGCTGCCCTGATGGCAGAACTCAAGAGCTGCTGCTCGCGGGGCTGAGTTGGGGGCTCCTCCCTCAGCCCCAAGGCGGGAAAAGCCCAGCTGCAGGCCGGGAAGGTGAGGCCCCAGGGACCGGCACTGCCAGGGACGTGCCCAGGGACTCCTGCACCCGGCCAACTGAGCCCCCCCACCCCCATCAATCGCTCCAATGGGGGTGACCCTCCGGCTGCCCGATCCCCTTGTATTCCAGGGTCTAGCGTACCCCCCTGGCTAGCAGCATCTGACCCCACACCTCAGACCTGGGCTACAAGCGCTGAGACGCCCGCAGGGACTGGCACCCCCACCGAGGGGACCACAGCACCAGGTATGTCCTAACTCCACTGCAGGGCCCAGTTCGTCCCTGGCCCCTCGATCACTCTTCCAGCCGGTGCCCCCCAGCCTGCCAGCCCTGGCCTGCCGGTGCTCCTCAACCCTGAGCCGCAGCCCCTGCCAGCCCGGCCCTGCCGGTGTCCCCCTGCCAGTCCAGCCCTGCCCTGCCGGTGCCCCTCAACTCTGAGCCGCAGCCCCCCTGCCAGCCCGGCCCTGAGCTCTGCACCCACCAGCTCTGCCGGTGCCCCTCACTCCCGACCCGCAGCCCCTGCTATGCCAGTGCTGGGTCGCTCCTCCTGCCCTGGGTACCTGCTGTCCGGGCTCCTCCCAGGTCTGAGTCTCAGCTCATGTTTGTTCACTCGGGGGGGGGCTGTTCCCCCAGATGAACCCAGCTGTGGCAGTGGGCAGCCCTGCCCCCCTTGGAGCACCTGCGTGTCCTGGGCTGGGCACTTCTCCTGCCGCTGCACCCTGGGCTTCCATTTCAACCAGACCATAGGCTGCGTGCCAGGTAAGGGGGCTGCTCCCCCTGGGCCTGGGGGGGGGGTCCCATGCCCCTGCCATTGCTGCCTGGGGGTACCTGCCCCGTCACAGCGAGCAGGCACCCCTAGGGGCTCTGTCTCCCTTTCCTTTGCCTCCAGACCTGCCTGGCCCTGGCGATGCCCTGTGTGGGGGAGGGGCCCAGGGCTGGCACTGGCTCTCTGTGTCCTTCTCACCCCATAGCCAGGATGCTGCCACTGGGGCCCCAGTCTCTGTTCTGCCTGTGAGTCCCCCATGTCCCGTGCTGACCCCATGGGGCCCCTGCTGAGGGGGGCTCTGGGACAAGGGAGCAGCTGCCTGACCCAAGCCCCTATGGGCTGGGCTGGGTCAGTGGGGGGCAGATTCTCTGGGGGTTGAGGGGCTGGGCTGAAGGGGGGGAGCATATAGTGTGTGGGGAAAGGGAGGGGTCCTCTTGTACCTGGGCTCCGTTCAAGGGAGGGAGTCTGGCTGGGGGCTCCCCCGTGGGCAGCCCCTGGCCCTGCCGGCTCTGAGATCCCTTGTCCTGTCTCTCGCCTGTCTCCTGCGTGTTTGAAGCCAGGATGTTCCCAGGACGCCTCTCCCTGCGGGCCCCCGCCCCGGCACCACCGAGCCCTCTGCCACCTGCCGACCTGCGCAGGATCATTGCCCAGCTGGAGAGCCTGGTATGGGGGGGGGGGCTGGCTGACACCCGCTGGTGGGCAGTGGGGGCTGGGAGTGGGGCCCTGTTGATGACCTGGGGATCACTGGGCCTGGGGGAAGGGTAATTCCTTGGGGAACAGCTGGTACCCCCTCCCCTCGGCCTGACCCATCTGTATCCCAACCCCCTGCCCCAGCCTGGAGTCCCCTCCTGCGCCCTGAACTCATCCCTGGCCTCACCCCCAGCCAGAGCCCTCACCCCCTCCCGCACCCCGAACTCCCCAGCCCCACCTCGGAGTCCTCACCCCCTCCCACACCCCAAACTCCCCAGTCCCACCTCGGAGTCCTCACCCCCTCCCGCACCCCCGAACTCCCCAGCCCCACCCCGGAGCCAGCACCTCCTCCCGCACTCCCACCCCCTGCCCCAGGCTGGAGTCCCCTCCTACACCCTGAACTGATCCCTGGCTCCACCCCAGAACCCGCACCATTAACTAGGGTGACCAGACAGCACGTGTGAAAAATCGGGACAGGGAGTGGGGGGTAATAGGAGCCTATATAAGAAAAAGACCCAAAAATCAGGACTGTCCCTATAAAATCGGGACATCTGGTCACCCTACCCCTAACCTGGAGCCCTCACCCCCTCCCACACCCCCACCCCCTGAGCCAGGGACTGAGGGTGGGGAGTAGGAGCAACAGAGGGAGGGGGGATGGAGGGAGAAGGGGTGGGACCTCAGAGAAGGGCAAGAGTGTTGGGTTTTGTGCAAGTAGAAAGTTGGCAACCCTCCCCTGAGGGCTCCCACCACCCCCCGGGCACCTCTGCCGGGCCCCAGGCATGTGCATGGGGGAGGGGGGGTCCAGGACAGGGCTGGCCCAGGAGCCCCCTCTCTGCCTGGGGGGGCCGTGCTCTGTGCAGCTCCCTGGCTCTGGTTTCTCTCCTCAGCTGGCGAGCCAGGGCTGGGGGGCCCTCACACCAGCCCCTCACCCAGCGCTTTGTCTGCCCCCAGTTCCAGCCTGTCCTGGGGCAACTGGACGCCTATCTGTCCTCGTCGGTCCTGGACCTGCAGTGAGTGCCGGGGCTGCCCGGGGGGCTGGCTGCCATGGGGGGGGGCAGGAGGGAGCTGGTCAGAAGGGGACTGGACCTTGCGGGCGGGGGGGGAAGTAACCTGTCAGGGGGATGGTGGGAACGGGGCGCTGGGTTTGCATGCTGTTGGGCCGGGGGGCCCCTGCTTGGCTGGGGTGCTGCCTGGCCCTGGGCACTGACTGGAGGCGTGGGTCCCCCCCAGGCCGCACAGCCAGGCAGTGACCATCCTGCACAGCTTCTCGGCGCTCTCGTCCGTCACGGCCCAGCAGGTGGACGAGGCCATCGTGGGGTTCTGGGTGCAGTGCCAGGCCAGCGACCCGGCCTGCAGCTTCCTGCGGGACACCGTCTCCTACCAGAGTGAGCGGGGGGGCTCTCCTGGGCAGGGCCCCGGGCAGGAAGGGGGGACAGACTCCTGCCCCCAAAAGAGAGATGCCCGGGGAGCATGGCCCCCAAATCCCTGCTGCGCTCCCTCCTCTTCCTGGGGTAGGAGGGACCCAGCTGTGCCCCCACACGGTTCTAGGGGGGTTCAGACCAGTTGGGGGGTTCGGGGGGGGGGGCAGCTCTGTCACGGACTCCCAGGCCCCGTCTCTCGGCTCTGTACGGTTCTGGGGAGGAACCTCCGTCAGGGCAACAGCCCTTCTCAGGGGGGCCGCGCTCTCCTGGGGGTCAGGCCCTCGGGCTCCAGCCTCCACCGCCTCCTGGGACCGCACCTCCCTGAGCCTCCAGCAGCCTGGCTGTGCTGGGGGGCCCCCGGTCTCCCCAGCCCCAGAGGGAGCAATGCCCCCCCCCCCCGATCTCTAGCCTGCAGTGACTCTCAGCCAGCGTAACATGGGGGGTTTATTGAGCGTCTGAACCCAGCCCAGGCAGTTCTCAGGGGCCTCGGCCTGGCCAGTCTCAGCCCCGGGCAGCTGGGTTTGGCTCCGTCCCCATGGGTCCGGCTGCTCCCTGTCCCAGCCCAGCCCCCTCCTTCCAGCCCAGCCGCTATCCCCTCCCCCACCAGCCCCTCCTCCGCCCTTTGTCTTCTGCCCCAGGGCCCCCTCTCCCTTCCGTCCTTTGTTCCCCCCTGGCTGGAACTGGCTGGTCAGGTCACCGGGCCCCTCTCTCCTCGGCCCTTTGTCCCCCCACTGGCCAGAACCAGCTGCTCCTGAGCTGGGGGGGCCTCCCTGTCACCAGTCGCTGGGCCCCCCATCTCCAGGCCATTGCCTGGGGTCCTGGCTGCTCTTTGAGGTCACACCTGGTCCCCTGCAACAGCAAACCCCCCTCCTTACACATGCAGCACACAGGGAAACTGAGGCGCACACAGCTCTCATACAAAGCCTCAAGAAAATTCCCCACTTTATGGCAGACTGACTGGGCTGGGGGTAGCTGGTATGGAGCTGGGCAGGGTGTCTCTGGAGGGGCTCAGGCCAGGTTGGGGGGGGGGGGGTCTCAGGCTGGGCATGGGTGGGAGGTGGCTCTGGGGGTGGCTGGGAGGTGGCTCGTGGTGGGGACTCTGACCAGGCTGTGTTCTCTTCTCCTCCCGCCCCCTTCCAGGCCTGAGTCTCTGTGAGCTGCAGCCCTGCGACCCCGTCTCGACATCCTGCGTGTTCCAGGACGGGCTGGCCCAGTGCCCCTGCCGGCCGGGATACCTCCCCGCCCTCGCCATGGGCCGTGCCTGCGCAGGTCGGGCAGGGGGCTCCATGGGGCCGGCTGTGGGGTGGAGGGGGCTGGGTGGGGGAGGGGAAGGCTTTCAGCAGGGTGGGAAAGTGGCGCTTCCCCTCCTGCACCCCCAGGGGCCTAACCCCCTGCTGAGGGCCGGGGTGCCAGGGGCTGGGCAGGGAGCAGCTTCCAGAGGTCGGCACCTGGGAAACTCTCCCACGACCGCAGCTTCCCTGCCCAGGCCCAGCGGCTCCAGGCCGACCTGCTACGGGAGGTGCAGCGTGAGCCAGGCTCCCCCCAGAACAGAGCCCCATTGACCTGGACAGCCACACGCCCAGCCGGTGTCCCTGTGCCAGGCTGGGGGGGGTGGGGCACGGGCAGGGGGTATGGTCTCAGTCCCCGTGGCAGGCTGGGGGGATGGGGCACGGGCAGGGGTGCTGCGCTGCGGTCTTGGTCCCTGTTCCAGGCTGTCCCCAGCTGTGTCTGGAAAGCAGCCAGGGCCTTGCCCAGCCTGTGGGCATCTCACGGTCTCTCTCCCCCTGCAGCCTGTGGCAGCGGGTTCTGGCTGCGGGATGGCGTCTGTGCCAGGTGAGCCCTGGCGTCCCGCGGGAGGCTGCTCGTGGCCAGGGCAGCTCCCATGCCCTGGGAGCAGCCACTGTGCGTTGGTTGGTGCCTTGCAGCTGGGGGCATCAGCTCCCGGCTGAGCCCCTCATCGGGGGGACCCGGTGCCACCCCGGGGCCTCAGATCCCCATGGCTCTGCCGGCGGCTGCCTGCGTGGCAGGGGTAGGTGGCCTAGTGGCTGGAGCCGCACGGGCTTTGCAGACACTCCCTGTATACGTGGGGAGGGGGGGTTACCCCTGGGTTGGGGGGCCCTCTGGCAGGCAGCCTGGCCTATGGGGCTGGGGGGGCGGAGGGCAGGTGAGGCTGGGCAGGGTTTGCTGCCGGGACACGCACTGAACCCCAGTCTCGGTCTCTGCAGGTGCCCGTTTGGCTTTGGTGGATTCCAGTGTGAGGAGCGTGAGTGTCCGTGTGGGGCGGGGCCCGTGTGGGGCGGGGGCTGCTCAGCCTGGCCAGTCCCCCCACAGCAGCAGTCCTAGGGCCGGAGCCCTGGGGCAGCAGCTGGGGGGCGTGGGGGAGGTTGTGGCTCTGATCCCAGCTGACAGGAGCCTGGGACGGCAGCTGGGGCGGCAGGGGCTGTGCCAGGGCCTCGGCCCAGGGCAGCGCGTGGTGGTGGGGGGCAGCCCCACGGCGGGCACTGGCCCTGCCGGCTCTGCTGACGGCTCTCTCCCCACAGCCTTCCTGCTGGCGCTGGTCGGGGTGTCCTGCGCTGGGGGGGTCCTGCTGCTGCTGCTGCTCACGGCGCTGCTGCTCCTGGGGTAAGGGGGCTGCCATCCAAACTCCCCCTGACGCAGGGGGAGCCAGGTGCCCCTCCCTCCCCACCCACCCAGGGCGAGGGGAGCCGGGGCTGAGGTCGGGAGGGAGGGGCACTATCAGAGCTGGGGGGGGGGGGGGGGGAGAGCCTGGGGCTGGGCTATGGGCTGTGGGTTGGGAGTGAGGGGCGCTGGCAGAGCTGCTGGCTCTGGTGTGGAGCAGCCACTAGAGGGCACCAGGCCAAGGCGCAGCCTGACTCCTGGCCGGGGGTGAGGCTGTTTCCCTCCCCCTGCCACCTTGCTCAGAGCATGGGGGTGTGGGAGTCGTGGGGGGTACTTGGGGCCTGTCCTTAGGGGTGATTGGGCAGGATGCTGGGGGGCAGTGGATGTGGAGTGTGCAGGCCAATGGGGAACAGGGTGTCACAGAGTATTGGGGGACTCAGGGCCCTGCACCCCCGGCTTCCTGCGATTCACCATGACTCTCAGCCAGCCAGTAAAGCAGAAGGTTTATTTGGATGACAGGAATACAGTCCAAGACAGGTCTTGCAGGCACAGACAACAGGGACCCCCTCAGTTAGGTTCATCTTGGGGTCCCCGGCCATCCCAGCCCAGTCCCCCTTGGGGGGTCAGAGCCATCTCTGCCTCCCAGCCATCTCTCCAGCCTGCTTCCAGCACTCTGCCTTCAGCGACCCCTCCCACAGCCTTTTCAGTTTCCCGGGCTAAGGAGTCGCCTCGCCTTCAACCCCCTCCTGGGTTCTCATGTTACACACTCAGGTATGCGCCCTCGGGCAGATTTCATCCTGCAATGCAGACTATCCCAGCACACTCCCGTGTCAGCATTCACAGACCACAGTGAGAACAGGCCCAGTTCGTCACAGTGTTCAACGCTCAATAACCCTCCTGTGTTATGCTGGCTGAGAGTCACTCCGGTCTAGAGAACAGGGGGGCATCAACCCCTTCGGGGGGTGGAGGCCCCAGGGGTCCAGAGCGAGTGGACTCCTTGAGGGGGCCCACGGCGAGAGACAGACGTGCTCAGGCTCAGAGAGGTGCGGCTCCAGGAGGTGGAGGGGCCTGACCCCAGGAGAGAGTGGACCCCCGAGAAGGGCTGTCGCACTGAAAGGGGCATCCCCCATGGACTGCATGGGGCCAAGAGGGGGCACGACCTGTGAGTCCGTGACAACCAGTATACAGGTGTGGGTGGGTGTGCTCGTGTGTCTGTGTGCGTATGTGTGTGTGTATGGGTCTGTACGTCTTTGTGTGTGTCTGTACATCCCTGGCTGTGTAGAGGTGTGTGAGTGTGTCTAGCTGTGAAGGGGTGTGTGTGTGTGTGTNATTTCTGTGTTTTCGCCCTGGACACAGCAGAGACCCAGCCCTTGGGAACTCGGGAAGTGCGGTCACTGGCCTGGCGAAGTCGGGGGGAGCTGGCTGGCATGGCGGCCCTAGCCATGGTGGGGTCTGGGAAGGAGGTACGGGCTCTCTCTGGCACCGTCGGGCCCTGCGCCAAAGAAGGCCTCGTGGCTGGCTCCATCGGCTGCTGGGCTTCCAGGTCTCTCGCCACCCGCGTTCCTCTGCTCACAGCCCTGCCAGGGAGCGCCCTGGGCCCTCTCCAGGGACAGAGCCCAGCACTAGGGGCATGGCTGGGAACATCCCCCTGTCGGATGGGGCGAGGTCTGGGCAGACCCTCCACCGGGCACACGGGCTGCTGGAGCCAGGCCAGGGATGGGGCAGCCACCAGGACCGGGAAAACGAGATCAAGGAATTCAGTCCCATGGCGCGCACGTCGACCCGTGGGCAGGGAGCAGAAGCTGAGGGGCGCCAGCGGGCACCACCCTTATACAGCCGGGGGAGGGGCACAAGAGCCGCAACTCCGAATACTGCCAGGCAAAACCCTCTGGCGTCTGAGCTGGCCGCATACACCTGGGGGGGACCACGTCGGTGCCTGCTGCAAGAGCACCGCCCCCGGGTCCGCACCCCGACCCGCTGTGACGCCGCCCCCCCACCCCGGGTACACGCCCAGTTCCGCCGTGACACTGCTCCCCGCCCTGGGTACGCGCCCCGACCTGCCGTGACACCGCCCCCACGCCCCAGGTACACGCCCAGCGCCGCCGTGACGCCGCCCCCCGCCCCGGGTACACGCCCAGCGCCACCGTGACACTGCCCCCCCCCGGGTACACGCCCAGCGCTGCCATGACACCGCCCCTCCCCCACCCCGAGTACGCGCCCAGCACTGCTGTGACACCGCCTCCCCCCCACCCCGGGTATGCACCCCGACCCGCCGTGACACCGCCCCCCACCCTAGGTATGCGCCCCGACCCGCCGTGACGCCGCCCCCCACCCCGGGTATGCGCCCCGACCCGCTGTCTTCCCCCCGTGCCGCCGTTTGGGTGACCAGGCCCCCTGGCAGTGGGGTGACGGGGGGCAGGCTGGGGTCCATCAGGGCTGCGGGGGTAGGCGGGACGCGCTGTGGGGCGGTGACCAGCCAGGACCCATCTTACCGGTCGGCGTTTGGGCTGGAGGCCCCAGCTCCCAGCAGCAGCCAGTGCTCGGCCTGAGGCGGCTCATGGCCTGGCGCTGCGCCGGGTGTCCCTGGGATGGGGGGNGTCCCTGGGATGGGGGGCGGTGCAGGGTGGGTGACGTGGCCGCATGTCTTGCCAACGTGCCGTCCGGGGCCAGCAGAGCTGTGCCAGCTGCCAGGGCGAGGTGCGTGCGCTGCCCACTGGCTCTGGGACGCCCCAGCAGCTGCTCCCATCCACCCCCCGGCTCAGGTCCCTCCCCCGCTTGCGGCATGGGGATTAGCTGTGCTGGCAGCTGGGGCACCGGGGCTATAAATAGGGTCCCCAGAGACATGGGGAGGGGCCCGGCCCGGACACCCCTCCCCGGGACACACCCTAACGCACAGGGGAAGGATCAGTTGCTGCAGGCGCTCCAGGGGCACACTGGCCCTGTACGGCCATGGGTGTGTCAGGTCCTGCGGCCAACGCCCCGGGGCAGAGAGCCCAGGGCAGGGCTCACGCCTGCAGCAGGCTGGGGGCAGGCTGAGGGTGCTGTGCCCGTCTCTGCTCCCCTGCTGGGTGGCGCTGACTGGTTGTGACAAAGTGAGCCTGTTCTTAATGTTTTCACTGAATGCTGTGTGTGTGCCTCAGTTTCCCCCATGCATTTCTTAAGTCGCTAGGTGGGGGGATAAGTGGGTGAGATTGTTGCAGAGCAAAGGGCCAGTGCACATAAATGGCCGACACTCTGTCTCCTGGCAACAAATGGCCAGGGCCCTTCCCCCCTGCAAGGGGATGCTAAAGGTGTTGGAGAACAAAGAGATCAGGTGACCTCCTGGCCCGGGGCAATGGCCGGACAAAGGCCAGAAAGGAGGGGCTGGAGGGGGTTTCAGTTTGGAGCTGCCTGGTGATGGGGAGTGAGGGCAGACAGGGGTGTCTGGCTCACTGCCCCCCAGAATGGACCCGGCTGAGGGGTCCTGTTCTCTGGACCTACAAGCTCTGTTTTAGACCGTGTTCCTGTCATCTAATAAACCTCTGTTTTCCCGGCTGACTGAGAGTCACGTCTGACTGCGAAGTGGAGGTGCAGGGTTCTCTGGCTTCCCCAGGACCCCACCGGGGTGGACTCGCTGTGGGAAGCGCAGGGAGGGGCATATGCTGAATGCTCCAAGGTCAGACCCAGGAAGGTGAAGCCGTGTGAGCTCCATGCCCTGGAGACAGTCTGGTCACAGAGACTTCCCCAGAGTCCTGCCTGGCTTTGTGGGGAGCAGTTCCAGAGCATCGCCCGGGGACTCCGTGACACTGGCCCCTGGGACTCGCCCCGTGCCTTGGGCCCAGCCCGCCTGCGGCTCTCTGGGGCAGCCTGCCATGGTGTGCCAGGGAAGGCAGAAAGCCACTGTGCTGCTGGCAGCTCTAGGCGGGCCAGGGAGAGCTGCAGGGGCTCCCCCCCCACCCCTAGCAGGGCCTGTGGGTAGGGCTGCTCCCCGGGGCCCTCGACCCCCTGCCCCGGGCTCTGCATCCCTGTAATGGGCCGAACAGGCCTGGGCCAGCCCCACCCAGCTCTGTTGGCTCCTCGCTGGGGCCCCTGTGTGCCAAGGGCGTGACCCATGGGGAGTCCAGACTCCGAGCTCTGGACAGGCCCCTCCGCTAGCCTGTGAATTAACCCCACTCCGGTTACCCCGCAGACAAACCCTACCCTCCTCCACCCCACCTGCTGGGATTCCAGCCACCGCAAGCCCCCTGCTAATCCGAATCCCGGAGACCCCGGGCCCAGCCCCGCCCTAGAACAGACACTCCCCCAGCCTGGCGCACTCGGGGATCAGAGACGCTCTCCCCCCGAGAACGCGGCAGGAGACCCAACTGGCAAAGCAAGGGCTGCCCAGCACTGGCATGGGCAGGGCCCCTGCAGGATACAGGGTCCGAGAAGCAAACAGGGCCCAGGCCCAGGGCGAGACGGGCTCCAGAGAGCCGAGGGGGAACGGTGTGAGGAGAGAAGGGGCCTGCCCCCCAGGTCAGCACACAGATTTCAGGCTGGGGGACCGTTCTTCCCACCCCACTCGGTCTCCCGCAGAGCCCAGGGCAGGGCCCTGCCCAGGGACTCCTGCATCTGTCACGGAGTGGGGGGGGAGTCAGGGCCCTGCACCCCCACTTCCTGCGATTCCCCGGGACTCTCAGCCAGCCAGTGACACAGACGGTTTATTAGACGACAGGAACACAGTCCAAGACAGAGCTTGTAGGTACAGAAAACAGGACCCCTCTGTCAGGTCCATCTTGGGGGGTGGGGAGCCCAGACCCAGGCTCTGGGCCTCCCCCAGTCTCCCCAGCCAGCTCCAAACTGAAACCCCCTCCAGCTGCCTCACCCCCCCCCCGGCCTAGCCCCTCCTTCAGCCTTTGTCCAGTTTCCCAGGCAGAAGGTATCACCTGTGTCGTTCCCCCGCCCCAGCCCAGGTTACAGGCTCCCCCTGCACAGAGCCCTACAGCAGGGTCCCCTCCCCGGCACAGAGCCCTACAGGGGGGTCCCCCCCAGCACAGAGCCCTATGGGGGGGGTTCCCCTCCCCCAGCACAAAGCCCTACAGCGGGGTCCCCTCCCCCGGCACAGAGCACTACAGGGGAGGTACCCCTCCCCCCGGTGCAGAGCCCTACAGTGGGGTCCCCTCCCCCAGCACAGAGGTGGCACCCCCAATCCCACAGGGCTCCCCTGCCCTGACGATGTGAGTCCAGCCACATGCAGCCGGAAGCCCAGTGAGAAGCCTGATCTGGCCCCATGTAAACCCACCGCGGCAGCAGCACCATTTGAGGTGGAACCCCGGCATCCGGGAGCCTTGGGGTACATTCCAGCTCCCACTCTCAGCAGACACAGAGACTTCACCCTCCCTCCAGCCCCCCAAGTCAGCACCAGGTTCTCCTGCCTCTGAGCAGCAGGGGGCGCTCTCATCCCTGATCCCACCATCCCACAGGGCTCAGGCCCTGGCCCGGGCCCAGGGCTGCACTGAGGAGGCAGAGCCTGTCCGTCCCCAGGGCAACCCCCTGCGGGGAGAGCAGCTGGGGGCAATGACCCCCGCCCCAGATGGGAGCCAGCGCCCCCATAGAGGGGACAGGCCCCGCGCCCCATTCCCTGCTCCCCCCACCCCGACTGGCCAGACCCCATCCCCGGGCGGGATCGGAGCCCCCAGAGGGGACAGGCCATATGCCCCATGCCCCGCCCCCCTGACCAGCCAGACCCCATCCCCGGGCGGGATCGGAGGCCCCAGAGGGGACAGGCCATATGCCCCATGCCCCGCCCCCCTGACCAGCCAGACCCCATCCCCGGGCGGGATCGGAGGCCCCAGAGGGGACAGGCCATATGCCCCATGCCCCGCCCCCCTGACCAGCCAGACCCCGTCCTGGGGCGGGATCGGAGGCCCCAGAGGGGACAGGCTGCCCAGGCCTGGCTCAGCTCCCAGACCCAGCTTATTCTGTGCTGCCTGGCAGCAGAGGGAGCCCACGCCAGCCCCTCCAGTCTGGGAACAGTCTGTACCTTCTCCTCCCGGCCCTGCCCGGCTCCGCAGGGCGCATCGTTATCCAGGCAGAGGCAGGTGCCACACAGGGAGATGCCAGGCATGGGTCCCGCTCTGGCCTGGGGGGTGGTGCTGGGGGTGCCTGAGAACTCCTGGAGCAGCTGCAGGAGAGAAGCCAGCATCCTCACGGCCGCCCTGTGTACCACACTGAGCCCATGGTGCGGCGTCCAGGCTCACCCCAAGCCACATGCCCGTGGGCCACCCATGGGGCACCGGGGAGCCACCACACTGCCGTCCTGCTGCCCCTGTGCAGAACCTGCAGTGGGCAGCTCCTGCCTGTGGGCACCCTGGGGAAGGGGCATGGACGTCCGTGGAGAGCAGGGACCCAGGCAGGAGAGAGGACGGAGCGAGTGACAGAGCTGCCAGCCAGCGAGGGAGCGAGGGAGACGCGCCGAGTGGAGAGGAAAATTATTGGGGCGGAAATTTTACCCAGCCTGCCCTGCTCTCCCAGCAACAAAGAGCCAGCGGGCGCGCAGGCCGGACCCAGCCGGAGCCTGGGCACCCCCTCCCCTGCCCATTAACCCCGAGACAGCCGGGGCTCCTGCCCACACGCAGCCCAGAGCCCCCAGGGCAGCAGGAGCCCCTGAGTGCCACCTCACCCAGCAGCATGCAGCCCCCCGGCACCTCGCCGGGCTACCCCCAGCCCTCAAGAGGGAGCCACCCAGCTGTCCTGGGACTGTCCGTGATGCTGGGGAGCAAAGGGAGACCTGTCCTGCCCCCGGGGACAGGGATGGCTCATGGGTGTCTGAGCAGAGCTGCTGGCCGCGGGGGCAGGGCCGCAGCCCCAGGAACAGGGGTGTCTAGGGCAACCCTTGTGCAGAGTCTGAGTGAGCCCAAGGGGCTGGCGAGGCGAGGCGAGGCGGGGCAAGGCTGGTAGTGGGGCCGGCGGGGTGGCAGGGCAGGGGCCGGGGAGCTCCCTGGCATGGGTGTGCTTGGATCAGATGGGGCTGGTGCCATCCCAGCGGCTAAGGGGGCCAGCTGGACCCGGAGAGGAGAGCAGGCGTGTGTGCGCGTCAGCACAGGGCAGCGAGTGTGTGTCCCTGCACCAGCGTGTGGAGCAGTTGTGCAGGGAACCCCAGCAGCAGCATAGGCGTGTGCCTGCCCCGGGGCCGTGGCTGGATGTGCACGGATGGATGTCACAGCGGTGTCAGGCATCGCGGAGGTGTGTGTGAGTGGCAGGGGGTGTGTCTGTGTGGGCAGAGGTGCCCACACAGGTGTCCCTGCGTAAGCGTGTGTGAGCCTGGGCACCAGCGTGTGAACCTGGGCACCCACATGTGAGCCTGGGCTGCTGCGTGTGAACCTGGGCAGCCGCGTGTGAACCATGTGACTAAGTGGGGGATTTTCTTGTTTTTTCCATGTTTTTCCAATGGTTGCATGCAGAGGGGGTGGGACTCAGGGCCCCTGGGTGTTACTGGTTAACAAGGGGAGGGGAGAGGGAGTTTGTTGTTACAGGGGACCGGAGAGGGAACTTGGGACCCCAGCCAATGGCCTAGAGGACGGACACCCCAGCGACTGGTGACCTGACAACTGGGAGGCCCAGCTCGGGAGTCACAGCCGGTTCCTGCCAGTGGGAGGACAATGGGCTGCAGAGAGAGGACCCCAGTGACCAGACCAGCCGGTTCCAGCCAGAGGGGCCACAGGACAGAAGAGGGGAGAGGAGGCCCAGGCGACCCTGTTTGAGACCCTGTTTCCCTGGAGAGAAGACAATGAACAGAGGCGGGGCCTGGGGCCGGGGATCTCAGATGCCCAGCTGTGAGCAGGGGGGCTCGGGGCTGGAGACGGGGAGCAGGCAGAGCCCCCCTGGATGCAGAGAGACTGGGATGTGCTGGGCTGAGGGAGGCCAGGCCTGAGGCCCGGAGAGTTTCCTGTGCTGGGTTCAACGCTCAATAACCCTCCTGTTTTATGCTGGCTGAGAGTCACTCCGGTCTAGAGAACAGGGTGGCATCAACCCCTTCGGGGGGCGGAGGCCCCGGGGGTCCAGAGCGAGTGGACTCCCTGAGGGGGCCCACGGCACAGACAGACGTGCTAAGGCTCAGAGAGGTGCAGCTCCAGGAGGTGGAGGGGCCTGACCCCGAGAGAGAGTGGACCCCCGAGAAGGGCTGTCGCACTGAAAGAGGCCCCCTCCATGGACCGCACGGGACCAAGAGTGGGCACGACCTGGGAGTCCGTGACAACGTGGGCATCAACATGTGAGCCTGGTCCCCTGTGTGTGAGCCTGGGAACTGCCGTGTGAACCTATGTTCCTCCCCCGCTCCTCCCTCACAGCTGGGGAGGGGCAGGCCAGGTCCAGGTTCCTCTCCCCCTGCCCCGCACAGCCTGGACTGTGGGCAGCCCCCCTTAAAGGCACAGTGCAGTGCTCCTCTCCCACCCCTGGGGGCGGGGCAGGGATCTGCTCTGGGTCAGTGTGTGTGCGTGTTTGTGTGTGACACACAACAGGGGGAGGTTACGGGGTGCATGTGACATGACAGGCGAGGGGAGGGGGTTGTGGGGTGTGTGGAAAGGGGGGCACAAGCCCATGCAGGGGACGGAGGAGGCAGCGTGTTTGCTAGGGGGGTCAGTGGGTCACCCCTAGCTCCCTGGGCTGCCTGGCGGCGCTGTCCCTTTAAGAGGGAGCTGCTGTCTCTCCCCTCCTGTTCCATTTTTAGCTGGGCTGGGCAGGGGGTGTGGGGGGGCTGCGGGGGAGCAGGGGGCCGGTTACCTAGGAACCAACCCAAGCAGCAGCTCCGGGCTCTAAAATTAACCGGGCTCTGGGACGCGCCAAATTGGGACAAATCCCGGCTCTGCCTGGGGACGGCTGGGCAATCGGGGGGGGCCCTTTGGCCTGGGCCTCGAGACACTGGTTCATTTGTTTGGCATTTGATACGTTCTGCAACTTGTTTTTATGCACATCCCTCTGGGACCAAACTGTGAGCCCCTCTCGGTGTGGAGCTGCACACTGAAGCCAGGAAGAGACGGGATTGGTAAACGACGCCAGGTTTGTTAACGGACATAGATTGAGAGTTCAATGTGCACCGCTATTGATACAAAGAGATGGTTGTGATGGCACGACACTAGACTGTGTGTCCCTGGTTTTCTGTTTGTTATGGCTGGGGCCTCAACAGCTGGAAGTGGCCCGGGCCTCCCTGCACCTCGGAAAGGGCCTGCGCCTGGGAAGGCAGGAACAGGGCACCCAGGGGACCCTGCCCGAGCCCTGTGCTAGCCCCAGGGCCTGGCTGGGCCCTGGCATCGCCGCATCTCCCAGCGTCTGGCCCCAGCCCACTGCACAGGGCTGTTGGGCTCCCCCCAGCGCTGAGAGGCAGCTGCCTCTGGGGAGGGGCACAGCAGGTCTGTGACACACAACAGTGTGGGGCAGGAAGCGAAGGGGAACCCAGCTGTGGCTCCCCGCAGAGAACCTGACCCCTGCAGTCCAGCACCTCCTGGTGCTGCCAGCCCTGACAGAGGGGAGAGCACGCCCTGCTCAGCCCCTGTTTTCCGCAGCCCCACGCCCCCTGGCACCGCACTGGACACTGGGGCCAGCCCTGACAGGGGAACACGCCCCAGCTGAGCCCCCCTACCCTGCCGAAGCATCAATGGCTGCCGCACCTGCCCTACCAGCGTCTGCTCTGGGGTTCCCGGTTGGGGCTGGCAGGCAGCAGAGGGCTTCCAAGGGCGCTCGGCCCTTGGGGGAGGGAAGGATGGACAGACAGTTTTCCCTCAGCTTTGTGTCATCCCCCAGCACCGGGCCAGGCTCTCGTCTCCAGCCCGTCACCGTGGCATCTCCAGCTGCTGCGATTGTGGGCACCGCCCCGGGCAGGGGAGGCGCAGTGTGGGCAGGGGCTGGATCCCCGGGGGGCATCCAGCCCCCCAGCCTCCCCAGCCAGACCCAGCTCCTCGGCCTCCGCTCAGGGCACCAAGGCCAGGGCGGGGAGTGGGCACGGGGCCCCAGTCCAGGCCGCGCGCTGGCAGGCTGGGCAGAGGGGAAACGCCTTTTCCAGGGTGGGCAGTGCCCGAGTCACTCCTGGCCCTGGTCACTTAGGTGCCCCAACTTGCTGTGGCCCTGGCGAGGCAGCCTGCCCTGCTCTGAGGGGACCCTGGCAGAGTCACTCACACAGACCTCCCTGCCCTTTCCACGACACGCAGCCCCCCAGCCCGCTCCGCTCTGCCCTCACCGCAACAACCCCGCCGATACACACGCCGATCCTGGACGTCACCCTGACACTCACACAGACCTCCCTGCCCTTTCCACGACACGCGGCCCCCCAGCCCGCTTCGCTCTGCCCTCACCGCAACAACCCCGCCGATACACACGCCGATCCTTGACGTCACCCCGACACACACACAGGCACCGCAACACCCCCTCCAGATACACACACTGATCCTTGACGTCACCCCGACATACACACAGGCACCGCAACACCCCCTCCAGATACACACACTGATCCTTGACATCACCCTGTCACACACACACAGACACCACAACAGCCCCTCCAGATACACACACTGATCCTTGACATCACCCTGTCACACACACAGACACCGCGACAACTCCTCCTGTTACACGAAGTGATCCTTGATGTCACCCCGGCACACACACAGGCACTGCAATCACCCTGCCAATATGCACACTGATCCTTGACATCACACCAACACACACAAAAACACCGCAACATCCCCTCCAGATACACACAGTGATCCTTGCTGTCACCCTGACACACACACACAGACACCACAACAACCCCTCCAGATACACACAGCAACCCCATACGCACATAGGCACCGCAACACCCCTCCTGATACACACAATGATCCTTGACATACACCCTGACACACCCTAGGCACCACAACACTACCTCCCAATACACACAGTGATCCTTGACATCACCCAGACACACACACACAGACACCACAACAACCCCTCCAGATACACACAGTGATCCTTGCTGTCACACCGACACGGGCACCGCATCACCCTCAACCATTACACATACTGATCCTTGACATCACCCCGACACACAGACAGGCACCACAACACCCCCTCCAGATACACACAGTGATCCTTGACTACACCCTGACACAACACACACATCGCAACACTCCCTCCTGATACACACACTGATCCCTGATGTCACCCTAACACAACATACACTTTGCAACAACCCCTCCAGATACACACAGTGATCCTTGATGTCACCCTGAGACACACACACACACACACAAACTGCAACACACACACACACAGATACATGCAGTGATCCTTGACATACACCCTGACACATATACAGGCACTGCAACACCCCCTCCCGATACACACAGTGACCCCACACGCACACAGAAACACACAGGCACCACAACACCCCTCCCGATACACACAGTGACCTCACACGCACACAGACACACACAGGCACCACAACACCCCTCCCGATACACACAGCGACCCCACACGCACACAGACACACACAGGCACCACAACACCCCCTCCCGATACACACAGCGACCCCACACGCACACAGACACACACAGCACTCTCAGTCCACGAGCCGCTGTTCACCTGGTGAGGTGCCCAGGAGCAAGGCCAGCGCCCTAGGCCAGGGGAGCCTGGCTTTGGGCTGGGAGCTCTGTGGTTGTGGACATGCCCCTCGCAGAGCAGGTGTAGCAGCGTTTCACCATCCATGTCCCCAGACCTGCATATACAGCCAGCCACGGGCTCCATTTCCTTTCACCCCTTGGCTGCCCTTGATGAGATCACCCTACCCGCAACAGGGCATTGTATTGACATGAAATTGGATCGGCAGGTGGGTAGCACAGTATCACTGACACACCCACAATAGTCACAGTAACACGCACCCAGCACCATCGCTACTCAGCAACCCAACCCTGCCGTCATCACACACCCGCCGCAGAGCAGCACAGATGAGGTGACCCAAAGCCCACAGCAAGTTGGATACCCAACACCCTCCATGCCCCAGCAGCCACGGCAATCCAGATACCAACAACCTCTGTGACCCAGTGAGTAGAACCCAAGAGTTACAAACTGACCCGTCCGCCACACACCTCACTTGGCATCAGCAGTTCACAATCAGGGAGCAGCAAAGTGTGAGGAAGTGGGAATGTTCTTGATGTTTTTTCTGAATACTGTGTGTGCCTCAGTTTACCCTATGTGTTATTCAAGTGTCTAGGTGGGGGGATCAGGGTGTGTGATCGTTGCAGAGACCCCTAGAGGGCAGGTGTGACGCCCACTGGCTGCCAGGCCGAGACTCTGTATCCTGGCAACTGATGATCAGGCCCCCTCCTCTGCAATGTGTTGAAGAACAAAGAGACCAGTGGCCTGTTTTCGGGCGGAGGGATGGGGCAGAGAGACAAAGCCCTGAGACGGGGCAGCTGGAAGAAGTCCGTCTGGTTTGGGACTCAGGGATCACCCCAAGATGGACTATGTAACTTCCTGCTCCCTATGCTCCCAAGCTCTGCTCTATGACTGACCCGTCTGTGTCCCACGCTGGCTGACTGTGGAGTTGGGGGGCAGGGCTCTGGGGCGTGTGAGGCTCCCCAGCTGTCCCGTTCAGGTGTGGGGAGCTCCCGGGGTGAGCAGGGAGCTGATCGTTCTGAAGTCAGACCCAGGAGGCGCTGAAGCCCAGGGGCTTGCCATGGGGAGAGTGCGCTCTCAGGGGAGTCACTGTCTGACTTCAGGGTGAGCCACGGGCGCCCACTCCGTGGGTGCTCCAGTCCCGGAGCACCCACGGAAAAAAATTGGTGAGTGCTCAGCACCCCCCGGCAGCTCCCCACCCCGCCCCTGCTTCAGCTCGCCTCCATCTCCACCTCCTCCGCGAGCGCGCCGCCGCGTCCTGCTTCTCCCCCGTCCCTCCCAGCGCTTGTACCGCAAAACAGCTGATTCGCGGGGCAGGGAGGGGGAATGCGGCGCGCTGGGGGAAGAGGCGGGGCTGGGGTGCAGTTAGGGCGGGGACTTTGGGGATGGGGTTGGAATGGGGGCAGGGCCAGGGGCGGGGCAAGGGGCTGGGGGGCGCGGGCATCGACAGGCACCGGAGAAAGTTGGCACCTATGGTGTGAGCGGGACCCCGGGACAGCCACACAAAGAAGAACACACCCCGGACAGCATGAAATGTAAACGACTAGAAAGATTTTTTTTTAAATGACAAATTAACAAAACTGTTTCTGGGCTTGTTTAGTTGAAACGAAGCTGGTTAAAAGCAGCATTTGTGTCTGCGCAGTAACGCTCCAAAGCTGTGTGAAGTCCCCGTTCAGCTGGAACCGTCGGAAAGAACCACAACGTTGTGTTCAGAGCTACCAACAACCTCCATTCGCGAGGGGTTCGCAAACGCTGCGGTTCTGCTGTACCCACCACTTCCCAGGACCAACGCCCACGCGTCCCACATACCCAGCGCACACAGCGACCCACATACCTGACGCCCACGCGACCCACATACCCAGCACACACAGCGACCCACGTACCCGATGACCCACATACCCAGCGCACACAGCGATCCACGTACCCGACGCCCACGCAACCCACATACCCAGCGCACACAGCGACCCACGTACCCGACGACCACGCGACCCAGATACCCGACACCCACGTGACCCACATACCCAGCGCACACAGCGACCCACATACCCGACGCCCTCGTGACCTACATACCCAACGCCCACGCGACCTACATACCCGACGCCCTCGCGACCTACATACCCGACGCCCTCGCGACCCACATACCCAATGACCCGTGACATAGTCCAGCAGTCCAGCAGGTCCTGCGACCCCAGCCAGAGGGTGGGGAAGTCCCAGGATAAGAGTGAAACTCCCTTGAGACCCCTGCCCATCATAGAGGAGCCTTTCCAGCAGGTGACTATGGACATAGTGGGGTCCCTCAGCAAGGAGACCCGGTCAGGGAAGAAATACATCCTGGTGGTGATGGATTTTGCCACCTGCTACCCAGGGGCGGTGGCTCTGTCCTCCATCGAGGTAGACACCGTGGCAGACGTGCTGCTCACCATCTTCAGCAGAGTGGGGGTCCCCAGCGAGGTCCTTACAGACCAGGGGTCCAATGTCATGTCAGCCCTGCTCCGGGGCTTGTGGGAGAAATGTGGGGTCTGGCCCACCTGGCCTCTGCAGATCAGCCTCAGCCCAACACGCTGGTGGAGAGATTTTGTGGGACCCTGAGGATGATGCTGAGGACTTCTATGAATCAGCCTCCGCAGGCCTGGGACAAGTACCTGCCCCACATGCGGTATGGGGAAGTGCCCCAGGAATCCCCAGCGTTCTTCCCTTTGAGCTGCTGTATGGGAGGAGAGCGAGGGGCCCCTGGATCTGGTAAGGGAGGGTTGGGAGGAGAAGGGGGAAGACCCCCTGGTGGATCTCTTCCCTTTGCAGGGGAGGGGCCCAGGCCATCAGTTACCAGGAGACAGGGTGTTGGCCATTCTCTGTGCAGACACCATCACACCTGCCCTCTAGGGCTCTGCAACAATCACACCCCCTGATCCCCGCACCTAAATACTTCAGAACTGCATAGGGGAAACTGAGTCACCCACACAGTATTCAGAGAAAACATTAAGAATATTCCCACTTCGTCACAGACCCACATACCCAACGCCCACAGCAACCCAGATACCCAACGCCCACAGCGACCCACGTACCCAATGCCCACGTTGACCCACATACCCGATGACCCACATACCCCACGCTCACGTGACCCAATATCCGAGGATGCACATACCCAACGCCCACGTGACCCACATACCCAACGACCCACATACCCCACACTCACGTGACCCACATACCCGACGACCCACATATCCCACACCCATGGTGACCCACATACCCAGCGCACACGTTGACTGACATACCCGATGCCCATGGCGACGCACATACGCACCTGCCATGGGCACACGTATACCCAACACCCTCAGTGACGCCCAGCAGCCACGGGCACACAGATACCCACCACCCGCAGTGACACCCAACACCTGCAGCCACACAGATATCCCCCACCCCCATTCAAAACCCAGAATCCGGAGACACACAGATACCCACCACCCGCAGTGACAGCCAGCACCCATGGGCACACAGATACCCAACACCCGCAGTGACAGCCAGCACCCATGGGCACACAGATACCCAACACCCGCAGTGACACCCAGCACCCACGGGCACACAGATACCCAACACCCACAGTGACACCCAGCAGGAGGGGAGCTGCCGCAGGGGGGGTGCCTCAGAGTGGAGTGGGGGAGCTGCTGCGGGGGGGGGGCCTCAGGGCAGGGTGGGGCGGAGAGCTGCCACAGGGCTCGGGGGAGGGGGGGTGCAAGGTGGAAGTTTCGCCTAGGGCGCGAAACATCCTTGCACCCGCCCTGATGGGATGGTGTTCCAAGAAGAAGGAGTGCTCGGCAGAGACGGGCTCCACCTAACGAAGAGAGGGAAGAGCATCTTCGCCAGCAGGCTGGCTAACCTAGTGAGGAGGGCTTTAAACTAGGTTCACCGGGGGAAGGAGACCAAAGCCCTGAGGTAAGTGGGGAAATGGGATACCGGGAGGAAGCACGAGCAGGAGAGCGCAAGAGGGGAGGACTCCTGTCTCAGACTGAGAAAGCAGGACAATCAGCGAGTTATCTTAAGTGCCTATACACAAATGCAAGAAGCCTGGGAAACAAGCAGGGAGAACTGGAAGTCCTGGCACAGTCAGGGAACTATGATGTGATTAGAATAACAGAGACTTGGTGGGATAACTCACATGACTGGAGCACTGTCATGGATGGATATAAACTGTTCAGGAAGGACAGACAGGGCAGAAAAGGTGGGGGAGTTGCGTTGTATGTAAGAGAGGAGTATGACTGCTCAGAGCTCCGGTATGAAACTGCAGAAAAACCTGAGAGTCTCTGGATAAAGTTGAGAAGTGTGAGCAACAAGGGTGATGTCGTGGTGGGAGTTTGCTATAGACCAGGGGGATGAGGTGAACGAGGCTTTCTTCTGGCAACTAACAGAAGTTACCAGGGCTAGGTCTACACTACGGGGGCGGGGGGGTCCGACCTAAGATACGCAACTTCAGCTACGTGAATAGCGTAGCTGAAGTTGCGTATTTTAGGTCGACTTACCTGGCTGTGAGGACGGCGGCGAGTCGGCCGCTGCTGCGCTGCCGTCGACTCCGCTTCCGCCTCTTGCCACGGTGGATTTCCGGAGTTGACGGCAGAGCCATCGGGGATCGATTTTATCGCGTCTTCACTAGACGCGATAAGTCTATTCCTAATAGATCAATTGCTACCTGCCAATCCGGCGGGTAGTGAAGACGTGCCCTAGATCACAGGCCCTGGTTCTCATGGGAGACTTTAATCACCCTGATATCTGCTGGGAGAGCAATACAGCGGTGCACAGACAATCCAGGAAGTTTTTGGAAAGTGTAGGGGACAATTTCCTGGTGCAAGTGCTGGAGGAACCAACTAGGGGCAGAGCTTTTCTTGACCTGCTACTCACAAACAGGGAAGAATTAGTAGGGGAAGCAAAAGTGGATGGGAACCTGGGAGGCAGTGACCATGAGATGGTCGAGTTCAGGATCCTGACACAAGGAAGAAAGGAGAGCAGCAGAATACGGACCCTGGACTTCAGAAAAGCAGACTTTGACTCCCTCAGGGAACTGATGGGCAGGATCCCTTGGGAGAATAACATGAGGGGGAAAGGAGTCCAGGAGAGCTGGCTGTATTTTAAAGAATCCTTATTGCGGTTGCAGGAACAAACCATCCCGATGTGTAGAAAGAATAGTAAATATGGCAGGCGACCAGCTTGGCTTAACAGTGAAATCCTTGCTGATCTTAAACACAAAAAAGAAGCTTACAAGAAGTGGAAGATTGGACAAATGACCGGGGAGGAGTATAAAAATATTGCTCAGGCATGCAGGAGTGAAATCAGGAAGGCCAAATCACACTTGGAGTTGCAGCTAGCAAGAGATGTTAAGAGTAACAAGAAGGGTTTCTTCAGGTATGTTAGCAACAAGAAGAAAGTCAAGGAAAGTGTGGGCCCCTTACTGAATGAGGGAGGCAACCTAGTGACAGAGAATGTGGAAAAAGCTAATGTATTCAATGGTTTTTTTTGCCTCTGTTTTCACGAACAAGGTCAGCTCCCAGACTGCTGCACTGGGCAGCACAGTATGGGGAGAAGGTGACCAGCCCTCTGTGGAGAAAGAAGTGGTTCAGGACTATTTAGAAAAACTGGACGAGCACAAGTCCATGGGGCCGGATGCGCTGCATCCGAGGGTGCTAAAGGAGTTGGCGGATGTGATTGTGGAGCCCTTGGCCATTTTCTTTGAAAACTCATGGCTATCGGGGGAGGTCCCGGATGACTGGAAAAAGGCCAATGTAGTGCCCATCTTTAAAAAAGGGAAGGAGGAGGATCGGGGGAACTACAGGCCAGTCAGACTCACCTCAGTCCCTGGAAAAAATCATAGAGCAGGTGTTGCGGAGTGTGGGGGAGTTAGGGCCCTGCACCCCTCTTCCCGAG
>NC_048299.1:8194480-8214657 GCF_013100865.1 Trachemys scripta elegans | reverse complement strand
TTACCCTGAACAAGCCACAAACCAAGTTTGAGAACCCCTGGTCTATACTATTATGTTCACCACTTCTACAAAACTATGATAAATTTTGTACAAAAAGTATGCCTTGTGAGGTATCATTCAAAATTTCTTAATCTGCTGAACATTATTGTCCTGGTGAAACACGTGTATCAATACTGTATGTAAAGTTACAAGATTATACTCTATAACATTGTTATAACATGCTCCAAGGTTAAGAAAAGCAGGCCCAAACCAGTTTTTCAGAGACAAAGTCACAGGCAACCCAGCCAGGTGTTAAAGAGCTATCACATGCTTAAGCAGCCATTCTCCAACAACGGGAAGGCGTAAACAAGAAATTTACATTTCATCTCAGGGACAGTTCAAACCTCAGGTCCACAATGGACTGCATGTCACCATGACTCAGCAATGACGTTTCTAGCACAAGAAATTGAATTATAAAGAGTGGAGGAAAAGACTTGATTTCACTCCTTCTCTCATCTTTGTGTTCATGACATCAAGGAATACCTGAAGGATACTGAACTAAGGGCAAGGGGGTCCCATGTTGAAAGGCAATCCAGCCTTTGAAATTTACTCCAGCACATGGTGAGACAAAAACTTTTGCTTTTAAATTCACTTAACCTGTTCAATTAGGGATTAGCTTGCGTTTTACTCTTTATTAGTTTCTTTTGTAACCAATCCTGACTTTTATGCATCATCATTTGTAATCACTTAAAATCTATCTTTCTGTAGTTAATAAACATAGCTTATTGTTTTATCTTAACCAGTGTTTTTGGTTTAAAGTGTGTGGAAAATTCTATTTGGGATAACAAGTTAGGTGCATTATTTTCATTTGATGAAATGACAGGCTTTCTATGAGCTTGTACAGTTCAGAAGGGTATTGAGTAGTACACAATGCACATTTCTGGGGGACAAGGCTGGGACTAGGAATTTGTGGGTTTCACCCTATATGTGATTCATGAGTGACTGATCAGAGTGCTCATGAATTGAGCTGGGAGTGAATTTGCATGCTGAAGGCTGTATGAACAGGCCAGGAGTGGATGTTCTGACTGAAAAGCCATGTAAAAGGCACCTCTGGATAAAGTGCTAATGGGATAGCACTATTCAACAGTCTGGATTACACCCTGAGTAATGTCACAGGAGCTCACAAAACTGGATATCTGGGCAACAAAATTGCAGCTGAAATTCAATATTGATAAATGCAAAGTAATGCACATTGGAAAACATCTATCCATACAAAATGATGGGATCTAAATTAGCTGTTACCACTCAAGAAAGAGATTTTGGAGTCATTGTGGATAATTCTCTGTAAACCTCAGCTCAATGTGAAGCAGCAGTCAAAAAAAGCGAACTGAATGTTAAGAACCATTAGGAAAAGGATAGATAATCAGACAGGAAATGCAGTAATGCCACTATATAAATCTATGGTATGCTCACACCTTGAATACTGTGTGCAGTTCTGATTGCTCCATCTCAAAAAAGATATATTAGAAATGGAAAAGAATGATTAAACTTATGTAACACCTTCCATATGGGGAGAGATTAAAATGATTGTGACTATTCAGCTTGGAAAAGAAATGACTAAAGCGATGTGTAGAGGTGTGTAAAATCATGAACAGTGTGGAGAAAGTGAATAGGGAAGTGTTATTTACCCCTTCACAAAACACAAAATCCAGGGTTGACCCAATGAAATAAATAGGCAGCAGATTTAAAAAAAACAAAAGGAAGTACTTTTTCACACAATGCACAGTCAACCTGTGGAATTCGTTGCCAGGAGATGTTGTGAAGGTGAAACTGGGATAAAAAAATAGAAAAATCCATGGAGGATAAGGTCCATCAATGGCTATTAGCCAAGATGGTCAGGGATGCAGCCTCATGTACTTGGTGACCCTAAGCCTCTGACTGGCCAGATGCTGGGATTGGATGACAGGGGATATCACTCAATTATCACTCGATAATTGCCCTGTTCCATTAATTTCCTCTGAAGTATCTGACATTGGACACTATTAGATGACAGGATATTGGGCTAGATGGGCATTTGGTCTGACCTAATATGGCCATTCTTATGTTCTTAAGTGTTGTCAAGTAGAATTGTACAATGGGGTATGTTACAAGACGATGACGCAAAGAACACATGTGTTGTGGTGCCCAGAGACACAGGGTATGTCTACATGGGGATAAAATCCACATGGCACAGCCGCAGCTGGCCCAGATCAGCTGACTCAGGCTTGTGGTGCTCATGTTCCAGGGCTAAAAACTGCTGTGCGGATGTTCAGGCTCAAGTACGAACATCTACCCAGCAATTTTTCAGCCCTCTAGTCTGAGCCCTGCGAGCACAAGTCAGCTGATCTGGGCCTTCCGTGGGCTGTTTATCCCCATGTATACATACCCACAGAGGCTTCAACTCCTGGATAAAAGCTCTGCCCTGACTGCCTGGAAATAAGGCATACATTTTTAACAGAGAGAGTAATTAACTATTGGAACAACTTACCAAGGGTTATGGTGGATTCTTCAGCACTGAAAACTTCTAAATCAAGATTTGTTGGGGGTTTTTTTCCTGAAAGATAAATTCTAGGCATTATGTTGGGGGAAGTTCTGTGTCTTGTGTTATACAGGAGGTCAGACTAGATGACCACAATGCTTCCCTTCTGGCCTTGGAATCTATGCATCTCTGAAAATCCTACTTAATACTTTGTTTCAAATGCTTTACCTAATTTTCCTTCTTTTTCTGTATGTTTAATAAAATTTGGAAAAGACATTTAATATTGTGTTTGCCATGATACTAAGTAGGCTGAGGTCTCTGTACTTGAAACGCTGAACCTTGTTTAATGTTGTACAGTGACAAGGTCATGTTAATACCTTTGAGTTTCTGGGCCCATTTATTCCATTGAAATTAATACAACAGAGATGCCTGACACACATTTGGAAATTGTCAAAATTCAGTTCAGACATGGACAATATCATTATATGGTAGAGAAGTTAACTACACTGCCTGAAAAATGTTAACTTTTTGCCATTTTGAATTTCCTCTCTAATATGTCAAAAATGGAATGATTTAGATTAGTTGCATAAACAAGCTTTTATGTTTCAATCTTGTACCACTGAAGTCAGTGAGAGGATCAGGCCTTTAGCCGTTATCACTGTAGCCCTTATTTGTCTGATTTACATTTCCTAGTTACTGTATATTCATTAATTACTAAACCATTATAACTTTTAGCATTCTTGTGAACATATGCAGATAGAACCATGATGCAAATTTTGTCAGAACTATGTATGATCAGAGCACACTGATAGATTGTGGACAGATACCACCATCAATTTTTCCTTGTTAATGTTTCAGTGATGTTCACAGCCAGACTGATCCTGTGCCCATTAAAGTCAATGGAAACTTTGATATTGAATGTAGACATGCAGGCCACATGTTCCTTGACCTTAGAAATACTGCTACAGAATTAATTACTTACAAATGGTAATTTGCATGACTGTTTAAAAAAATGACCCCAAATTCTGCTCACTTACATGTTATAAATCTGTAATGACTACTCTATTCATTACAGTGAAGTTACTCAGATTCACACCAGTATAACTGATAGCAGAATTTGGTTATAGTTTCATGGGTTTTGAGTGGTAACTTGAATTGTTTTTTCAAATATGTTCAGTATATTCTTTTTTACTATTTTCCCTTTTTGGAAAGAATCCAATTGTAAGATCGGGCCTAAATTAACAACATATACACTCAAAAGTATATATGTGTGTATGTGTATATATATATATATACATACACACAAGAACATATTTCCATTTCACATCAAAACAAGGGGGCTAAGATTGGTGTAAAATCAGATGGGGAAGCGATGAAGAATCATATAGTAGTGAGGAACTGACAATCCATTAATCATTCACGTCTGGACATGACAATATTTGTTGTTATTTTTAAAAGTGCAGAATTTTTAAAAAGAAATTATAGTTGTATATACTCGTTCATTAGCCCGTTCGTTTATAAGCCGACCCCCCAAGATGGTTGGGTAAAAATAGCAAAAACTGTATGACCCTTTCATAACCCGACCCTATATTTCAGGGGTTGGCAAACTTTGGCTCCTGGCCCGTTAGGGTAAGCTGCTAGCAGGCCTGGACATTTTGTTTACCTGGAGTGTTCACAGGCATGCAGCTCCTCAGCAACCAGTGTCTGTGGTTTGCCGTTCCCAGCAAACCCCAGTCTGAGGGTCTCCAAGCCTGCAGACGCTCCAGGTAAACAAAATGACAATGTATTAGATATTCAATTCAATGATTCCATAGAGTTTAAAATCATCAAATTTTGGTGTAGACCCATTTATAAGCCGTTTATAAGCCGCTCTTTGATGCATCACTTTTTTACCAAAAATATTTGGCTTATGAACGAGTATATACGGTATGTTTTTCAGTGCTAGCCGCATTCTAATAAAACACATTTTCAACTTTTAAAGAAGTTTTGTATTTTTAAATTTGAAAACAACTTAAAAATAGAAGCCTCAAAATGAAACACAAAAAACAATTTCAGTTGATATAGCATTTTTTTTTAGGCATCAAAACTGCTGTGTATACAATGTGTCTTTAAATAATATCTGAGATTTATTGAGCTAAAGGGCAGACAGTCTTGATCCATTACTTGGAAGACAGTTGTGCTTAGCTGATTTCTTAAGTTCAGAGCACATTGTGGGTTAGTGTAATGTGAGAATAACATCTCCTGTTTAGGACACTAATTACTGCAAAAGCACCATTTGATAGTACAATTGACTTTATTATGTATTTCAGCAATCTGATACTTTAGCCACTGTAAAAAAATTAATTACTCCATATTTACCAGTGTAAGAACATACTGCTTATAGCAAACAGTTTGAACTTCAGTCAAGGTCACTGACTATTCCAGTTATTCATTTGATTTCCTCTTCCTTAAAGCATGTTAACATTTCTTTACCCCATTTTATTGTGGTTAGTTGACTTTGAAACTTCTCAGAAGACTATATAAAGGCTTTCAAGAAAATCAGCATTTAACACCATTCAGGAGAAATGAAACAAGGTAAGAACAACATATCTCATTTAAGAGACAAGAATGCTATATACTTTGAAATATGTTATGTTTAATTGTGACTATTATTTTCCATTGCAATTGTTCATACACTACCTAGGTTCTAGTTTAACAATAACGATCAGTTATAAGTAGCTTTCTGTTAGTGTCTATACTAGACTTTCCAGCTTTAGCTAAAAATGATATAACTTAACCGAATCAAAACATTGAGGCCAGATTTTTATAGAATATTTTATAAACCAAAACCAACAAAATATTTGCCATTTCTGTGATTGTCCGGTCTCTCTCTGCTTCCTGGGAGAACATTTCCAGGCTTCATAAGGGGGCAATTTTTGAAAGAATACAAAGAAAAGAATTTTTTATACACACATAAAAACAGATTTTTTTTTTCTGGAGGGCCAGATTCTGACCCCCTTCCTCAAGTTTTGTAACACCTTGCACCACAGTATTTGTGAGACTACTCAGTATGAGTGAGCATACCAACTTTAAACATTAGAAAAAAAGAAACATCAGAAACTGTAACTATAAACAACCTACAGGGATCTAAAACATCAGAGTCTGATCTCAGTTACACCAGTGTCAATTTGAAATAATTGCACTGCAGACAGTAAAGTTTCTCTGGATCTACACTGGTGTAACTGAGGTCAGAATCTGACTCCCAGAGTTTGAATGTTTTCATTACTAATTTTTTTTTACTAGAAATGTAATATTAACAGTTAAAACAAATTTATCTTTCTGGACAGATTTTCAAAAGCTGCTCTCAGCAGCTCCCATTGAAAATCTGGCCAAATGCACAAAGACTAAAGAGGGTTAGTTTTCTGCAGATTGGACCAAATTCTACAAAACCATCAGAAGTGGATGGAAAGTATTCTTTTCTGCATCAGTCCAATTGATTGCATCCAAGGACAGTCACACCAGCAGAAGGTAGTTAATGCTTCCTCCTCTACTCTCTGGTAGCGCTGCCACTGAACTGGGACAAAGACAACTTTAGTATTTTCCAGTGCATTATGGGGAGCGTACCAGTGGGCACCTCTGAAGGGAAATGTTGAATTCTCACTCTGCTGTTTCCCTCAGCATACCCCCTTTTAGCCAACATTTCCCACTTTTTCTGCAGTAGTGGCCCTTTATTGCCTCCAACATGAATGGAGTTACCACCTGTTATGGTGCACACTCACTCCCATAGCACCCCAGCACATCAGGGTGCAATATTGCTGGGGTCTTCATCTCCAGTGCACCCTGTAGACCATCAGTCGCTGTGCACAACTCAGCCGTCCACCTGAGAATTGTGTAGTTCAGATCCCTTTTGGCACAACAAAAACTCAAACTAATAACCAATAAAGCAGCCTTTCCTTTGGGTTCTGTCTTCAATCTCCTATGTCAGCTAGTCTGAAGTTTTCCCCCCAGCTCCAGGATTGAGCACTCACCCCTCAGATTGCCTTCCTCAGGTGTCTGTTTACCTGCAGACTTTGGCTCAGGCCCCTTCACCGAATTCCTGTGAATCTTTCTTTCAGAAGGAACTGTCTTCCTTTGCGAGGCCCAGGTGTCCATTAAGTTATCACCTGATGCCTCTTCCTGCCCCTCTGTCTGAGGAGCAACTAATTAACATTGACCTCAGGCAAGTTAATGGAGCAAATGATATGGGACTTGATCAATAAAGAATTAATGGAGGGTAGTATAATTAATAGCAGTCAAACTAACTAACAGATCGCTGATGCAGTGTGTGTGGATTGCTTGGTAAGCTGGTCATAAGAAACCAATATTAGTTTTAATACAGCTAAATGTGATATATACATCTAGGAACAAAGAATGTAGGCCATAATTACGTGATAGGGGTCTTTATCTTGGGAAGCAGTGAGTCTGAAAAAGATTTGGGTGTAGTGGTGGATAATTATCTGACCATGAACTCTTAGTACTACACTGTGGCCAAAGGGCTTAGTGTGATCCTTGGATGCATAAATAGGAGAATCTTAAGTAAGAGTGGAGAGATTGCTTTTCTGTATTTGGCGCTGGTGTGACTACTAGTGGAATTCTGTGTCCAGTTGTGGTGTCCGCAATTCAAGAAGGATGCAAATTAATTGGAGAGGATTCAGAGGAGAGCTATGCGAATGATTAAATGATTAGAAAATATTCCTGATAGTGATAGGCTTAAGGAGCTCAATCTACTGAGGTTAACAAAGAGAAGGTTACTGAATGACATGATCACAGTTTATAAACACCTACGTGGGGAACAAATATTTGGTAACGGGCTTTTCAATCTAGCAAAGAAACACGATCCAGTTGTTGGAAGTTGAAGCTAGACAAATTCCTACCAGAAATAAGACATACATTTTTAACAGTGAGGGTAATTAACCATTGGAACAATTTATTAAGGATCATGGTGGATTCTCCATCACTAGTAATTTTAGGAACAAGATTGGATGTTTTTCTAAAGGATATGCTTTAGGAATTATTTTGGGGAAGTTCTGTGGCCTGTGTTATACAGGAGGTCAAACTAGATGATCACACCTTCTGGTACTGGAATCTCAGAATTAGTTACGGCACAGGTATAAGAAATGTAACTAATTGGCTATCAACACCTTTCTAGCCTGAAATGGGGTGAAACCCCATCGCATGACCTCTTCATAATTTGTCACAACATGATTGGGTTGCTAATACTTTGGGGGTTTAGGATTAGAATTCAAAATCACCTTGACAAATTCGAGAATTTGTCTGACATCAACAAGATGAAATTCAATAAAGACAAAAGCACTAGACTTCAAAAGAAGAAAGAAAATGTGAAACTACACAATGGAGAATAATTAGCTGGGCAGTAGCACCGCTGAAAAGGATCTGGGGCTATAGTGGATCACACATTGAATTTGAGTCAACAGTGTGATGCAGTTGCAAAAAAGTCCACTATCAGAAAGACTGAGGTAGTAGCAGTTTGGTCACCATTTGGGAGTATGAATCTCACAGAGCCCACACAGAATGCTAGATATTAATCTAGCTTTGTCTGGGTGTGTGTGATTATGGTAAGTTCAACTTCTGCAAGAATATTTATTTAATGAGAGAAATATACTTTCATTTGAATCATGTGATATCTAAAAGTGTATTTTGCAGTTCAAGAATAGATTTGAAAAAATGACGGCGACTGGAGATGAAATTGCCATAGTGGGGATAGGATGCAATTTTCCTGGAGGTAAGTTTTGAAAAAATACAAATCACAATACTGATAGAGTATCAAAGAGTGCTATCATTCAATCCTCTCTTTGTTTTACTATGTGATAAGATATCTACAGTAAGTTTGTGTTACTGTGCAATAAGTAGTAGTGTCATATGGAAGGGATTGCATCATTAGTAGGTTCAAACTACAAAATGAGGCTCTGGGTTTAAATTTGGAACACTCTCTTATGTTTTAAGTTCAGAGAAGACATTTATAAGTTAATAGTGAAAGTCTCACTGCTCCAGGAAGTAGTGTGACTGACTGTGTCACTTCCTGCTTATGACAAATAAANCGGGAAGTAGTGTGACTGACTGTGTCACTTCCTGCTTATGACAAATAAAGGACTTGATCCAAAGCCCATTGAAGTTACCAGGAATTCTCCCATTGACTTTATTGGCTTTGATTAGGCTCAAAGCATTAATCTCTGTGACTATACGTTCCTCTCTGTGCTCCTGGCTTCTGCCTCCATAACAACAGGATGGGACCCAATCTCTACTAATTGCTTCTTCACACCGGTAAGCATGAGGCAGTTTTTCATTGCTTTGAGATTTAGAGCAAACCTACCCCAAAATGTTATTTAAGAACTGCTTGTAAAACGCATATGAGTTTTTTAACATGATTGTCAAGAGTTCAGTTCAGAGCTCTGTGTAGCTTTAAAGCTTGTCTCTTTCACCATCAGAAGTTGGTCCAATAAAATATGTTATCTCACCCACCTTATCTCTCGGATATCCTGGGACCAACACAGTTACAACATCACTGCAAACAACTGTTCATATGGAGTAAAAAGTGGGGTCATTCGTAGGCTACAGGCCATATTGAGACCTGTGGTAAGCAGGTTCAACCCCATTAAGATCCATGCTTTGTCCCAAGTCTGCATTTCGCTCTAATCTGCTAAATGAAAAGAACACAATGATATTATTCTGTAGCTGTTATAGGAACATAAAACCTCCTAAAAATCTGAGACTACTTGACAAGGTCATGCAGCAGTAACCAAGAAGTATGTGTCAGCTTTCAGATAATGTGGCTGTTTGATTACATATTATCAGGGTTTGCCATTATTCTCTCTCTCATACACAAACTGTTCTGGCAACATTGAGAACTTTATGGACAATACCAGATTTCTGTGCATGCATACATTCTAAAACAGAATTTTCTTTTAAACATTCTGTTTATTATGCTTTTATTATTACCCATAGACAATTTCTATAGCAGTTGTAGGTTATATTTCCCCATACGGGACTTGCAAACTAGTCATTCTTCCTTAAATGGCATGCACTGGCCCATCCCATTATATGAACCTGAATTATAACCACAGACATAAAAATTAGATACAGTTTAAACCAACATACATAATCCATGCCAAAGAATCAGGCTTAAAAATCTAGTTTTGAAAAAATAATAATTCTGAGCCAAATTCACCATGATTGAGGTTGCCGGAGTTAATGCTGCCTGCTTCTTCTTTATAATGTCATCTGGAAGTGAGACTAGGCATTCACATGGCATTGTTTTAGCTGGCATCATAAGATATTTACATGCCAAATGCGCTAAAGATTCATATGTCCCTTCATGCTTCAACCACCATTCCAGAGGACATGCCTCCATGCTGATGATGGGTTCTGCTTGATAACGATCCAAAGCAGCGCACAGATTCATGTTCATTTTCATCATCTGAGTCAGATGACACCAACACAAGGCTGATTTTATTTTTTGGTGGTTCGGGTTCTATAGTTTCTGCGTTGGAGTGTTGCTCTTTTAAGACTTCTGAAAGCATGTTCCACGCCTCGTCCCTCTCAGATTTAGGAAGGCACTTCAGATTCTTAAACCTTGGGTCAAGTGATAGAGCTGTCTTTGGTACTTTCTTTGCATTTTGTCAGACTTGCAGTGAAAGAGTTCTTAAATTAAATGACACGTTCTGGGTCGTTACCTGAGACTGCTATAACACAAAATATATGGCAGAATGCAGGTAAAGACACAGAGCAGGAGATATACAATTCTCCCCCAAGAAGTTCAGTCAAAAATTTAATTAACATGTTATTTTTTTAAGGAGTGTTATCAACATAGAAGCATATTCTATTATTGTTTAGCAGTGTGATTAAGACTGCAATTAATTGTGATTAGTTGTTTTAATCGAGTTAATTTGTTTTGAGTTAATCGCTTGAGTTAACTGCGATTAATTGACAGCCCTAGTAAATTCCTAAGTTTAAAAAAAAAAACTTATAAAAATGAAAGAAATCCAAATTTAATTGGGTAGAAAGATCCTGACCCCGACATGGATCATCATCAGGGCAGGGATCTTTAGTTCTGCAGCACAGTCCTTCACCAGTTGAGTTAATGAAGTACCTGACAGCACTAGAAGGTTGGTATCCTGTAGGTGGACTTGTCACTACAGGGGGATGAGACATACACACTTTGCTAGTGGGTTTCACAGCTATTTGCTAAACAGCAAAGTAATGTTGAGACTCAGGAATAATAGGTTCAAATCCCAGTATCTTTAGGGGAATGTTCTGTAGTGGTTATGGATCCTTTTGCCCCTCTTCCCTCTCCCTGTCCCATTCTGGTCCTGTCCCCCACTCCCAGTTTGTGTCTCCTTCCCTTTTTCTATCCCCCTGGCTCCTGCATGTCAACTCCCCTCCCCCCGCACAGCTCCTGCTCCTTCTTTCCTCACTTCTATCCTCTCATCCCCGGCTCCTGCACCCCTCTTTGTTCCTTTCTTCCTCATCTTCCGACCCCCACTTCTCCTGCCCCTGTCCCCCCACTCCCAGATCTTAACTCCCTTCCCTTCCTGCCCTCCATCTCTTCCACCCCCACTTCCCATTCCTCTGCATTCAAATCATACTGTTTTCTCTTTCTTCTGGCTGCCTGGCCACCAGAAGTGGGAGCATTGAGCACAGAGGAAAGACAGTCTCCTTACAGGTCTGCAGCAGCCAGAAGCAGCGACTGCATGGAAAGTTCTGCTCCTCCTTGCTTCCCCTGGCCGGTGCATGCTCAGTCACTCAGCAGGGTAGAGCATATGCCAGGGGTGGCCAAACCGTGGCTCGCGAGCTGCATGTGGCTCTTTTATAGTTAAAAGTGCAGCTCGTGGAGCCCCCCCACATTCTCCACTTACCAGACTTGAGGGAGGGGGGATTCGGGACCTCTGCCTTGCAGCAGGGTGGTGGGGTAGGGGCATCTGCCCGGGGGGGCCCCTTGGGGCTTTAACCCTGCGGGGCGCCCCTGTCAGGGCTCCGGCTCTTGAACTTCTAAAGATTGTCATATGCGGCTCGGAGGGTCAGTAAGTTTGGCCACCCCTGGCATATGCAGTCTGATCAGCACATGAAGGGGGTGGAACATGCTCAGTGCAGATGGACCCTTCAGAGAATTTAGTTGCCAAATTCTAACAAACTCCTACTGAGCATGTGCAAACTGAGATGTCTCAGAAGCTTATAACTTGGTCAATTTGGGCAGATTTTCACGGAGATGGGAAAAGGCACATACCTGTCTCCAGAGTGACCATGGTGTCTAATTTCAAGTCCTTTCTCCAAAGCATTGAGGTTCAAGAGCTTCTCAATGAAATGGTTATAAGATTTTACATGATTGTTCTTTGTATTATTGTAGCACCTAGGAGCCCTAGTCATGGACCAGGATCCCATTGTGCTAGGAACTGTACAAACACAGAATAACAAGGCAGCCCCTGCCCCAAGGAGGCTACAATCTAAGTATAAGACAAGAAACAACAGATGGATACAGACAGACAGGGGAGTAAAAGGAGATAGTGGGACAATATTGATCAGGATGATAGGTTGTGGTCTTAGCACACCAGCAGCCTAAGTAACAAAACAACACAGGCAAAGTTATAAATAACTGACAATAGGGAAGTGTCACTCTCTGTGCAGCTTATCATTTTATTAGCCTGCAATAGATGGAAAACACCGTGCAGTAAGAGAAAAGACAACCAAACCCTTTATAGATCATCTGTATGCAACTGCAGCTCTATTGCTGGGAAAATAAAACTTGAACTCTACCCCCAATAAAACACCAAGTACCTATATTTATAGAAACAAACCAGACAGTGTAACCTAGTATATGAACGTGAAACTTACCTTTGAAAACAACAAATACTATACATGTGAGGAACTGTAGGGGTGGGGAATAAGCATGGGGAAATAGTTTTACTTTGTGTAATGGCCCATCCACTCCCAGGCTTTATTCAAGCCTAATTTAATGGCGTCCAATTTGCAAATTAATTAGGCTTGAATAAAGTCTGGGAGTGGATGGGCCATTACACAAAGTAAAACTATTTCCCCATGCTTATTTCCACCCCACTACAGTTCCTCACATCTCCTTGTCAATTGCTGGAAATGGGCCATTTTCATTACCACTACAAACAGTTCTTTTTCTCTCCTGCTGATAATAGCTCACCTTAACTGATCACTTTCCTTATAGTGTGTATGGTAACACCCATTGTTTCATGTTCTCTGTGTATTTATATTTATATATATATATAAAATACAGTAGGAAGATATAAATATATATCCTACTGTATTTTCCTACTGTATTTTCCACTACATGCATCCGATGAAGTGGGCTGTAGCCCACGAAAGCTTATGCTCAAATAAATTTGTTAGTCTCTAAGGTGCCACAAGTACTCCTGTTCTTTTTGCGGATACAGACTAACATGGCTGCGACTCTGAAACCTATTAACACAACAGTGGACAGGATTACACATACTATGATGCAGGAAAGCAGGCAGGTTGTTCATACTGAACTATTGAATTGTGATCAGTATATGCTTCATAGCAGACGTGAATGTCTCCGATGCCGTTAATAGCTAGGAAAATAGCTAGGTCACTAATAGCTATGAAATATATCCCAATGCTTCTCAAAATGAAGACAACAGGATTTTGTGGGGTTTGCTTTTTTGTTTTGTTATTTTGTAAATACTCAGAGTGCAAGAAGTAACAGAAACACCGTTCGTTTGCAGAACTTTAAATTCCTTGTCACTGGGGAATTTACATTTCCTTATCTCCAGTCATTTTTTAAAAAAAAGACAATATAAAATTTTTCTTTTACAAGGTAGATCTAGGAGGGTTTCTATGTCGGTATGTGCTGTTGAGGGGGGAAAACATTTAATCCTGTTTTAAAAACTATTGATGCAACAGGTGAAGGAATCGACAATTTCTGGCAAGTACTAGTGGAGGGCAGAAACTGTACCGTAGAAATAACCCCAGAAAGATTCAATACCAGAGAATGGTATGATCCAGATGATAACAAACCAGGAAAAATATGCACGACGCGAGCTGCACTTATTGATGGGTAAGCCTGTTTCTATGCTCCTAAACCATTAGTCAAATTTCTTACATTAGATGTTAAAGTGTAATCCTGTTCCCAGTGAAGTGATTAGCACTGGCTTGAGAAGAGCTACCAAAATTTACACCATCTGAGAATCTGGCCCCTTGTTCATAAGATGAGCTGGTTGAAACTCAGAAGTTCCGTTTCACAGGAAATTTTGATATTTCAAAATATCTGAAATTTTCTGTTTTGGAAAAATCAAACTGTTTCCATTCATGTTTTTTCTAAAACAAAAACAAAAACAGGACAGTGGAGCCTGACTCTATGGGACACCCCAGGAATCCTCTGCCTGGGTTCTATTGGAACTTCATTGATACCAAACTCTCTCTGCAGATCATTTTGATTTTCACAAATCAGCAAATTCTGACTAAAAAAAGTTTCACTGGAATTTTTCTAACCACTTTTATTGTGAAACCTGACAGTGCTATATCGATATCTAATGTATATCTATAGTTATATAGATATATTATTATTTATTATTTATAAATGTGAATAATAATCTTATTTCTCTAGGTTAGTGGTATAACGTTTTTAAAAATATTTTTCTCTTAATATTTGTTTCCTTCAATGTTTATTTCGGTTCTTTATATATGTAAGCGGGGGAATGGTCCCGCTATTGTGGGGAACTTTCCTGGCTTCTGCACTACCCCGGTGAAGTGGGCTAGCGAAAGGATCTGAGTCCTCACTCCCACTTCCTTTACCCAGAGGCCTCCCTGCCCTTGAGGACTCCCCTTCCACTCTCCTGTCTGGCAGAGTCCTCGTAAACCCCGACAAGGCTGGGCCCAGGATTCCTGGGGGGCTCGACCCCCAACCCTGCTGTGGTCACCCAGGACAGGGGCTAGGGTGTCCCCACTCCGGGCTACTCTCTCTGCACTGGGCACCTCCCTGACCCACTGATCATTTCATACAATTTAAAGCAAATACAAGTTGTTTAATTAACAATTATTTTTTAAAAAGAATAAGGAAAAATGGGAAAAGTTAAAGGAAAATACATCACCCCGCTCTGTGGCAGGGAACATTACAAACAGTGTCTCTGGAACGTCAGGGCAGTTCAGTCTGTTCCTTGTAGGTCCCAGGCTCCTTCTCGGGCCCCAGCTGTGCTGCAGAGACGCTGCGGGTCGGACACTTGCTCTGGCGGTGGCCACACGCTCTCAGGCTCTAGGTGGCAGGACCCTTTTTCCCAGCGTCGCCCCTGCCCGGCCGGGGTTATGATCCCCCTCCAAGTCTGGCCTGCAAGGCCTCTTGGCTGAGGCGTCTCCCTGTGCTGGGCCCACTGCCCAGGGTCCCCCTCACTCTCCCCAGCTGCTCACCGCACCCGGCTCCGGACTGCTCCAGCCCCAGCTCCAGCCCCAGCCCCGGCTTCAGCTCCACACGGCCTCAGCCCGGCTGCTGCTGCTGCTCTGCCTTCAGCTCCCTGGGCTGCTTCTCTGGCCTCTCTGGCTCTGGTTACTACAGCTCTGCCCCCAGGACAGGTCTGCTCTGCAGGCTGCTTCTGTGACTCTGCTCCCAGCTCTGACCTGCTTCCTGGCTGCTTGTCTAGCCCCTCTGGCTCTGGTTGCTGCAGCTCTTCTCTCTCTGGGCTGTGCTCTGGCTTTGGGGCTGCAGCTCTACTTCCAGCAACTTAGCTCGGGCCCCTGCTCTCTCCTTAGCTCGGCCCCACTCTGTCTGACTCAGGCCATTCCAGCTCACACGGAATACGGGACCCCCCCGGCCTCCTGACTCTCTGATTAGCCTGCCCGCCCTGTCAATCAGGCTGATCTGGAGCATTGGCCTCTCCCCATTCTTCCTGGGGACTGTCAGTCTCAGGCTCCTGATTTGCCATCGACCCTCCTCCTTTCAGTGCTGGGAGCTAGCCAACCAAAACACCCCCACTGAATGTTAGTAAGGGGGCAACAGTCCCCTTACATTCCCCCTTGCTAAAATACTGCCACATCCACAATATTCACACTGGTACATCCGGGCCCCATAGTAACAACATATACCCACATCATTTTATATCAACAACCCATTAGCAATTATCAAAAGAACATTTAACATATTTAACAGTCCACATCTACTTCTTAATACCATACATAACAATATTTATTAAAACACTACATAGAACCAATAACATACTTATCTCTAAGTCTAACAGGAAGTACACCCTTATTAGCCCTCTGGGACCTTCTTAAGACTGGCGGTTCATTACCCATATTTTTTATTTTCCTATCCTCAGGTAATACTGGGTCAGTTTGAAGGATCTGGCCATTCTTGTTAGGGTTTGGGTTTGCCCCACTCTGTCCCCCTCTGTATTCGGTTTGTGGGACTAGAACCATTTCCCAATTGGTTTCAGCCTCCTCGGGGTGTACTGATCTACGCCTCCTGTGGTCCCTGGCTGGACTAAGAGTGCAATGTTTCAACTGGTCCCGATGTACTACTCTCTCAGGACCTCCTCGTTCAGGCTGGTTAGCGTACACTGGCAGTTCGGGATTGTTGTGCGTGACCACAGTGGGGGGATTTGGCTTCCATTTGTCCTGTATTTTATTACATCTCCAGCGTCTATGGCTATGAACTGGTACACAGTCACCAGATCTGATGAAAGCCTCACTGGACTTGCTATCATAAGTCCTTTTCCTACTTTGGGCTGTGTCTTTAGTTGTCCTGAGAGCAACTTTCCAGGCTGTCTTCAGCCTGTCATGGTGACCTTTGACCTGGTCATCATAATTGGTCACCTCATCCTTAGAAAAGACTTCTTGATGCTTCTCTGGCAATGCCCTTATGTTAGCCACATGTGCAGGAATCAGCCCTTGGCATGCCGCTTGAACTGGAGCTGGCAGTCTCCCATCACATCTTTCTTGAAGAAAGGTAACTCGTCCTCCCTTCTCCCTCATCACCTGCAGCTCATTTCCTGGTACACAGCGGTGTTCATCAAGGATCTTCCCTCTCCAAGGAGGAATAATGGTCTTCCATTTTCTGCCCACTTTAACATTTCCAATATGCCTTGTGGGGCCCAGGGAATGACTCTGCCTCTCCGCTCGAGCCAGTACTCTACTCAGCACAGCATTCTTCGTAGGGTGCTTGTGACAGTTCATCCTCCTGGTTCCTTCTCCTGGTAAGAGTAGCTCCTTCAGCTCACTAATGATGTTCATTCCTAGAATCCCTGGGACTCCTTCTCCAATATGGCTCCCTTTTGAGGCTTTGTCTTTCAGGATGAAGATGCATTTTCCTGGCAGTGTCTGGCCCATATACTCTATGTCTGCTTCAAGGCACCCCACCACTGGGATTGCCAGTCCATTAACAGCTGTTAGACGTACAAACCGTGTGCTGTGCATGGTCAGGTCCTTGTCCTTCAAATATTTTTGAAAATGCGACTCAATAATGGTGGTGACTTCTGAGCCAGTATCTAACAAACATCTGGTCTTCACCCCTGCTATACATACTTCAGCAGTTAGACAGTCTCCAAATGCTTGCTTACAGAAGTCGCTAGATATGCTGGCACTGCCCACGTTCCTCTCAACACTGTATGCAGAGGGATTTTCCACAAAGGACAGGCCTAGGAATCCTTCTGCCACTGCTTGGCCTTCTACTGTAGATGGACCACTTGCTCCTGGTGCCCCATTGGTTTCGAGTGCCTGGGACTCTGTTCTCCTTCTCAGTGGACATTCTCGGCTAGTATGTCCTGGCCTTTCACAAGTGTAACAAACGTATCTTCCCAGTTCGTCCTTCAGTGGGGCTCTTCGGGATCCCAGTGCCCTTGGATACTTTGGCATACTAATGGGATTTTTTNCTGCTCTCTCTGGGCTGTGCTCTGGCTTTGGGGCTGCAGCTCTACTTCCAGCAACTTAGCTCGGCCCCCTGCTCTCTCCTTAGCTCGGCCCCTGCTCTCTCCTTAGCTCGGCCCCACTCTGTCTGACTCAGGCCATTCCAGCTCACATGGAGGACGGGACCCCCCCAGCCTCCTGACTCTCTGATTAGCCTGCCCGCCCTGTCAATCAGGCTGATCTGGAGCATTGGCCTCTCCCCATTCTTCCTGGGGACTGTCAGTCTCAGGCTCCTGATTTGCCATCGACCCTCCTCCTTTCAGTGCTGGGAGCTAGCCAACCAAAACACCCCCACTGAATGTTAGTAAGGGGGCAACAGTCCCGTTATATATAGTTATTTTTTTAGTGAATCCCTCTGGCTCTTTGCTAAATATACTGTTGTAAAGATAAATATTTTTGGAGGGAGTGCTTAACATAGATAGAAGAACAACATAAGAACAGCCATGCTGGGGCAGACCAAGGATTCAGCTAGCCCAGTATCCTGTCTTCTGACAGTGTCTGGTGCCAGATGCTCCAGAGGGACTAAACAGAACAGGGCAAATTTGAGTGACCCATCCCCTGTCGTCCAGTCCCAGCTTCTGGCAGTCACAAGACTAAGAACACCGAGGCAATCTTCACTAATAGCCTTTGATGGACCATGAACTTATTTAATTCTTTTTTCAACCCAGTTATAATCTTCACCTTCAACAATGAGTTCCACAAGTTAACTGTGCATTGTGTGAAGAAGTACTTCCTTATGTTTCTTTTAAACCTTCTGCCTATTCATTTCATTGGGTTATCCCTGGTTCTTGTGTTATGCAAATGGGTAAACAACACTTCCTTATTCACTTTCTCCACACAATTCAAGATTTTATAGATCTTTATCATATTCCTCCTTAGTCATCTCTTTTCTAAGATGAGCAGTCCCAGTCTTTTTAATCTCTCCTCATATGGAAGCTGGTCCATACCCCTAATAATTTTTGTTGCCCCTCTATACTTTTTCCAGTTCTAATATATCTTTTTTTGAGATGTGTCGACCAGAATACTACACAGTATTCAAGGTGTGGGCATACCATGGATTTATATAGTGACATTATGATATTTCTTGTCAATATTTTTCCCTTTCCTAATGGATCCTAACTTTCTGTTAGTTTTTTTTACTGCTGCTGCACATTGAGCGGATGTTTTCAGAGAGCTATTCATGAGAACACCAAGATCTCTTTCTTGAGTGGTAACAGATACTTTAGATCCCATAATTTTGTATGTATAGTTGAGATTATGTTTTCTAATGTGCACTAATCAACATTGCACTAATCAACATTGAATTTCACCTGCCATTTTGTTGCCCAGTTTTGTGAGACCCCTTTGTAATTCTTCAGACAGCTTTGTACTCAAGTATTTTGAGTAATTTTGTATTGTCTGCAAACTTTGCCACCTCACTATTTATCCCCTTTTACAGCTCATTTATGTATATATTCAGCAGCACAGGTCTCAGTACATATCCTTGGGGACCCTGATATTTACCTCTTTCCGCTGTGAAAACTGACCCTTTAGTCCTACCCTTTGTTTCCTAGCTTTTAACAAATTACTGATACTTATCCTATGACTGCTTACTTTGCTTAAGAGCCTTTGGTGTGAGATCTTGTCAAGGGGTTTCTGAAAGTCCAAGTACATTATAGCCACTGTCTTATCCTTGTCCACTTCCTAGTAAACTCCCTCAAAGAATTATAATAAATTGATGAGGCATGATTTCCCTTTACAAAAACCATGCTCAATCTTTCCCAACATACCGTGTTCATCTATGTGTCTGATAATTTTGCTCTCTTCTATAGTTTCAACCCATTTGCCTGATACTGAAGTTAAGCTTACTAGGCTTTAATTTCCAGGATCACCTCTAGAGCCTTTAAAAAAAAATCAATCCGCATTCTGTTTCCTGTCCTCCAGTCATCTGGTACAGAAGCTCATTTAAGCGATAGGTTATGTACCATAGTTAGTAGTTCTGCAATTTCATATTTGGGTTCTTTCAGAACTCCTGGGTGAATACCATCTGGTCCTGGTGACTTATTACTTTCTAATTTATCAGTTTGTTCCAAACCCTCCTCTTCTGACACCTCATTCTGGTACAATTCCTCAGATTTGTCACTTAAAAAGAATGGCTCAAGTGTGGGAATCTCCCTCACATCCTCTGCCATAAAGACCAATGCAAAGAATTCATTTAACTTCTCCACAATGGTCTTGTCTTACTTTAATGCTCCTTTAGCACCTCAATCATCCAGTGGCCCCACTGATTGTTTTGCAGGCTTCCTGCTTCTGATGTACTTAAAAAAAAATTTTGCTTTCAGTTTTTGTGTCTTTTGCTAGTTGCTCTTCAAATTCTTTTTTGGCCTGTCTCATTAAACTTTTACTTGACTTGCCAGCGTTCATGCTCCTTTCTGTTTTCCTCAGTAAGATTTGCCTTCCAAGTTTTAAAAGATATCATTTTTCTTCTAACCACCTCTTTTTGTCATGGTGGCATTTTTTGGTCCTCTTACTTTTTTTAAATTTTGGATATACATTTAGTGTGAACCTTTATTATCGTGTTTGCAGGCATTTCATTCTTATGACAGTTTCTTTTCATTTCTCTTTAACTAGCTTCCTTTGTCATTTTCCCCCACTACAAGGATATTAAATTTAATTACATTATGGTCACATTTGTACTTGCTACATTTGTAGCTTAACTGGCATGCTACTTTCTGATGTGAAATTTTCCTGGAGGGATACAGAGGTTTGGCTTTTCATGTAATCACAA
>NC_048299.1:8147516-8194381 GCF_013100865.1 Trachemys scripta elegans | reverse complement strand
AAAATGTAAGGCTGGAAGGTACCTTGAGAAATCATAAAGTCCAGTCCCCGGAACTGAGGCAGGACCAAGTAAACCTATACCATTCATAATAGGTATTTGTCCAACTTGTTCCTAATCCCGGTAATGGGGATTTCACAACCTCCATTGGAACCCTGTTCCAGAGTTTAACTATGTTTAGAATTAGAAAGTTGGCAAGTAAAGCAGGGCGATTACTTCATGTGTGTTGCATACTCATGTTACTACACCCTAAAATGATATTAGCTTTTTTCACAACTGCTTCACATTGTTGACTCTCATTAAATTTGTGATCCACTATAATCCCCAGATACTTTTCAGCAGTACTACCATCTAGTCAGTTATTCCCCATTTTGTAGTTGTACATTTAATTTTTTTCCTAAGTGCAGGACTTTGCACTTGCCTTTACTGAATTTAGTCTTGTTCATTTCAGACCAATTCTCTAATTCATCAAGGTTGTTTTGAATTCTAATCCTGTCCTCGAAAGTGCTTACAGCTCCTCCCAGCTTGGTGTCATCCACAGATTTCATAAGCGTACTCGCCACTTCATTATGCAAGTCATTAATGAAAATATTGACTAGTACCGGACCCAGCACTGACATACATGGGACCTCACTAGATATACTCTCTCAGTTTGATAGCAAACCATTGATAATGACTCTTGGATTACACTCTTTCAACCAGTTATTCGCCCACTTTATAGTAGTTTCACCTAGGCCACATTTCCCTAGCTTCCTTATAAGAATCTCATGCCATTTCCTGATTTGTATGTCTTAGATTTAACACATTTGACAACAAGCTGTTTGGAATTAATGATGTGGAAGCTGAGCGCATGGATCCTCAACAAAAGTTACTCCTGGAATGCACGTACAGAGCCCTGGAGGATGCAGGAGTCACGATGGAACATGTCAGTGGCAGCAAAACCGGGGTTTTTGTTGGTAAGCTAGCAGCCTAGTGGTGAACCAGTTCATACATTTAGCATCTTGGAAAACAGTACACATTTCTATGTACTTTACATAGTTATCTAACATTATTCATTTAATGATGAAATATCTAAAGCTACCATGCTCTGAACAGTGCTGCATAGTGTATGTTATGAACAGTTCACATTGTCTAATGAATTAATTGTATTGTTCATTGTTACATAAATGATACTGTAAGTCGAAATCACAAATAGCACTGCCTGGCTAAGTAGGGGGTGGACACGGTGCTCTCCGGATGGAGGTAGTACTGTGGATGCTTCCCTTGCACTCCTGACATCTCTGGCAGCCTTTGTGCCTCCAGCTCCTGATGCTCCAGCTGGTCGAACTCCTCTCTCCTCCCACTGCAGGGCTGCATGGCCACAGGATCAGTAAAACGCTCCCTTTCCCCTTATCTACCTGCTCACAGGGAGTCTATTGGGAGTGCAGCTCTTGCCTCACTCAACCCAACGTCTCATCAGCCAGCTAAGCCCTGCATGGCCACATGGGATGGGGATTGTTCTTATAAGGCCTTACTGCCCTGCTCAGCTGCATAGGGCTGTGTCAAAATTGAGCGCTAAGGCCTGGGCTACCCAAGAAAGTTGTGCTGGTTTCACTAAAGGCATGATTTTAAAACCCATTCAGTTAAAATAGTGCAAAAGGCTCCATGAATTCTATTTTAGTTTTAAACCAGGCTCATTTTGGTTTAGTTTAAGTTAATTAGGAATCCGTTTAAGTTAAATCAAAATAGGGGTTTGTCCCAGTTTAACTGAATCAGTTTGGAATCACACCTTTAGTTAGACCAGTGAAACTTTCTCTTGCAGACGAGGCCTTCATGTCATTTAATACCTTCAGACAAATTTCAAGTGTCAAATATGTAGATAAGGAGTGAAATCCTGGCCCCACTGAAGTCAATGGGAGTATTGCTATTGACTTCAATACAGCCAGGATTTCATTCTAGGTGCTGATGTAGCGTGGCACAGGATAAAATTACGAGAGCAAAGAACACCGCTAGGTTTGGATCTGATCATATGTTTTAATATCTCTCGTTAACATGAAGCATGTCTGCTGTTTTTACAGGTCTTATGAATCGAGACTATGAGATTATATCAAGCAGAGCAGTAACTGAAATAAATCATTACGATGGAACTGGGGTAGCAGTAAGCATAGCTGCTAACAGGATTTCATACACTTTTAATCTGACTGGACCATCACTTTCCATCGATACTGCATGCTCATCGTTTCTTTTTGCTTTGCATTACGGTTCGCAAGCAGTTAAACAAGGTACTGGGACTAAAAGTAAATAAGCAAATAAATTAGGGTTGATACTGTAGTTAAGTTACTAAGGTATAGATGTGCAATGTCTCACTGGAATTTGACTAATGTCACAGCTGGTAAGGCCTAAAAGCATTTGTTTTTTACCATTACCAAAATGAAAGTTTGCACCCTCAGTTCCACCGGTACGGGTTACAGGGCTTTATACCACCTGTGACAGGCAACTGCAACTGTCAAACACTATCACGGATTTTTGGCACCCATAGAAGATGTAAGCCTTTGTTGGTGTCTGCCATTCTTTCAAATCACATTATCATGATTCATGAAGCGGTGGATGTTTCTTGTTTTTATAAAAGACCAAGAGTATTTACTCTCTCAATGGCTTCTATTAATATGCTGCTGTCTACTCAGGCCCATTCCAAACACTGAGAATTTTACCATCTGTTGGGTATCAGGGCCTGAAAGTTTGAATATGTCTATGCACTTTCAGTGGGTCAGTTCTGTTTTTATAATCTCTCTGCAAATTCTTTTTATCACTAATGGGCACTGTTAACAATTCCAAATATTAGTACAGTGTATTAATGTAAATCTGTAGACATGCAAAGAAGATGGAAAGCAGTCACACATTTATTTTACCACAGGAGACTGTGAAGCGGCTCTGTGTGGAGGAGTGAACTGCATTATAGATCCCCGCACCTTCGTATCTCTGAGTAAAGCAAAAATGATCTCTCCCGAGGGGATGAGTATGCCCTTTACTAAAAAGGCAAATGGTTATGGAAGAGGAGAAGGCTGTGGTGTTCTTTTACTGAAGCCACTAAAAAAGGTAGGTTCATTTTCATAGAGCTTCCAAAAATAATATTTCCAAATACCCAGGACTGTGCAATTCCCATTCTAATATGTTCTCTTATGGGAGGACATATTCACAACTCTAGACTCTTTTTTACTGTAAGGTTAATATCCAGGGCTAAAATATTTAGGCACTTATCCTAGTGTAAGAAGGGTACATTTAAGAGTTAAACAGAATGTTCTGTCTGCCCTTGATCCCATATATTTTTTCCTTTTTTTTTCTGAAACAGGCACTAGAAGACTACAACAGAATATGGGGAGTTATAAACATCAGTGCAATAAATCAGAGTGGAAGATCCGTGACTCCAATCACAAGACCATCTCAGACAGCACAGGAAAAATTACTACGCAACATTTATCTGACTCATGTTGACCCATCAGTTGTGCAGTATGTTGAAGCACATGGCACAGGAACTCCTGCTGGAGATCCTACAGAAGCAGAGAGCCTAGGTAGCATCATTGGTAATAACAGATCTCCTAAAATGCCTGTTCTAAAGATTGGTTCTGTTAAAGGGAACATTGGCCATGCTGAATCAGCTGCTGGGGCAGCTGCATTAATTAAAGTTCTTTTAATGATGCACCATGAAACGATTGTTCCATCTGTGCACTACAGAGAGGATATTAGTAGCATAAATACAAAGAAATTAAATCTATCAATTCCAACAACAGTAGAGAAATGGGAAGAGTCGAGAGAATTTGGAAGAGTAGCTGGTGTCAACTGTTTTGGATTTGGGGGAACCAATGCCCATGTTGTTGTCAGACAGTTTAAGCAATCACAGGTTCTTCCCTCTTTTAAACGACCGATTGAATTATTTGTACTCTCTGCGGCTTCAAGCAAATCCCTCAATTTGACATTGGAAGACACAGCTGAGCAGTTAAACATAAGCAACTCAATAACTCTCCCAAATCTGGCCTATACCTCTGCCTGTAGAAGAAGCCATGTAAATTATAAGTACAGAAAAGCATGTGTTACAAACTCTCTTCAACATTTACAGCAACAAGTTGCATTAGCAGCTAAAACAGAAACAACTCCGTCAAAGATGACTCCACAACTAGTTTTTGTGTTCTCTGCTAATGGAGTAAATTTCAAAGGGATCTGCAAGACATTATTGAGTTCAGAGCCAGTATTCAGAGACAAATGTAAAGAAATAGAAATGTTATTTCAGCAATATGTACCCATCAGCCTCCTGGGATTAACTGAAAGTGAATGTGAGGATTTCTCCAGGCCAGAAATTGCCCAGCCATTGCTTTTTACTCTCCAGGTTGCCTTAACTTCTCTTCTGAAACACTGGGGAATTAAGCCTGTAACTGCTGTTGGCCATTCAGTTGGAGAAGTTGCTGCCGCCCATTGTGGAGGGTTCCTTTCCCTTGAAGATGCCGTCAAAGTAATTTATCACAGGAGTAGGTTACAGGCGAAGGTTACTGGAGGCAGAATGTTGGTAGTTGGTAACATCCCTGTTCAAGAAGTATCAGAAGCCCTGGGCCCGTATTCTGGGAAGGTGTGCATTGCAGCTTTTAACAGCCCTTCTTCCTGTACCTTGTCTGGAGATGCAGACTCTGTGAGTGCCCTTCAGAAAGAACTAGCAGAACTGTTCAACAAGAGAGACCTATTTCTTCGTGTTTTACATGTCCCAGCTGCATACCACAGCCACATGATGGATCCAATTGTAAAGGAGATGATGGAGCATTTACAATATTTGGAAAAACAGAAGCCGGAAATTGAAGTGATTTCAACACTGACTGGGAAGGCTGCTTCTGCAGATGATTTCACTACAGGCAAGTTCTGGGCCCGACATGCTCGAGATCCTGTAGCTTTCACACAGGCCATAGTGATTTCAGCTAAAGAAAAGGACAATGTTGTGTTTGTTGAAATAGGCCCAGAAAGAGCATTACACAGGTATATAACGGAAACGCTAGGCAAACAAACTAGAGTTTTGTCCTCTTTGCAAACTGATAAAGAATATCAGACTCTTCTTAGTCTTGCAGGGAATCTGTTTGAACTGGGATATAATCCTGACTGGCATCACTTTTATGAAGGGTATCAGGGTATTCCAGCAGCCTTTCCAAGGTACCAGTTTGATCGTAAGAAGCTAATGACCTATTTGGACATCCATCAACAAGCAAATCGAAGAGCTGTAAATTCAAATCATCCTTTGATTTACAGTTTGAACAATGACAACTCTGAATTCAACTGCCCAGTGTCCCAGGCATTAATACCTTATTTATATGAGCACAAGAACAATGGTGTTGCTTTAGTTCCAGGTGCATTTTTTGCAGAGCTTGGTTTGGCATCTGTGATGAGTAGCTTGAGGCCAAAAGTGCCTTTAAGTACTTGTCAGATTAGTATCTATTTTTTGGCACCATGTGTTTTAAACCAAAATTACCATGTTTTAAAAATAGAATTGGCATCACAAAAAACTGTGACAGATTTCAAAATACTGACATCCTCAGCTGCAGTTTATGCATCAGGACAAATTACAAAGAAGTCTGAAGCTGCAGTGGAAGAAAACAGCATCTCCTTTCAAGACATCTTTCAACGGTGTAAATCAGTAGTTACAGCAGATAAGGTTTATGAAACACTGTCTCAGGTTGGATTTCAATATGGTTCCATGTTCAGACAGTTAAGGGATGTATTTTACTGTGAAGAGCTAAAGGAAGCTATAACCAGCATAAAGGTGAACAGAGAGACAAGAGAAGAGATGTCTGACTATTGTATCCATCCAGTGCTGTTAGACTGTTTTCTACAGATGACCGCTGTTATGACGACAATAACTTTCCAAACCAGAGCAGGCTTTCCTTCTGGCATAGGCAGCCTTGTAGTTTGCAGACCTTTGGAGGAGGATATGATGATATATTTGAAAACAAGCAAATCAACTGGGAACTACTTAGAGGTTTGTGGATGCTTTACAGATAAACATGGCTCTGTTTTGGCAGAACTGAAACGTGTTGGGATCACTTTTATGAAGGCAACATCCCCCAGAGACAATGACTTGCTCTTTGAAAATAAGTGGAAAGAAATATTTCCTGCTCAGACCATTGGACGTTTAGGGGAAGCACCCAGAGTCATTGTGTTTGCTGACAGACTTGGAATAGCTCAGCAGCTCAAAAGATACTTACACAATGAGTCAAGATATGTTATGTATGAAGATTGGGAGACATTGCTGGAAGCCAAGAGTTCAGAAATGACCGCACAACATAAAATGAAAAGGGAGCTTGAAGACTACCAGGATGTTTTGTTCATGTGGGGAATTCAGAAGTTAAACGACGAGTTTCCAAGCAAAGTGGTGGCACATTTAGCTAAGTGTTGTGAGGCTTATCGCCAAATTATTGTGGCATTAAGAGAGAAAAAATCCAGTTGTTCAGTTAGAATAATAACCTACAGAACAACAGATAAAAATGTAGATCATCTTAACCCTGGGTTTGCTTTGTGTGGCATGACGAGAACCTGCATAGTTGAAGTTTCAGAAATCACATTTCAGATGATTGACATCAGTTCTTCGAGTACACTGGACATCTCAGCCTTAGCAGAGATTATTGTAAAGTATGAAGGACAGGATCATCCAGAAATTTGGATTAATCAAGGAAGAATTTACACTTCGGAAATCAGACGCACACCATTTAAAGATGCAGATTATAATCAACCTTCAAAGTCTCTTCACAACTCAGAGACATTCACTTTATACACTACAGATCCTTACCAAGTGAAAGATTTATCTGCTGAAATAGCCAATAATACCATTACTCAGCTTGAAAATCACAGTGTTGAAGTTCAAATGGATAAAGTATGTATCCATTCAGAAGACTATTTTCCTGTTAGCGTTTCAAGCTGTAACTTTGGGAATACATTGTATTGGAATTCATATACAACAGACAAACATAAGTTTTTAGCTCTGGACTTCAGTGGCACAGTAACTGCAGTAGGCAGTGAAGTGAAAAAAGTTAAGGTGGGAGATCAAGTTGCTTCATGTTATCCAGTTGTTGCATCATCAAGAGTCAAGGTTCCAGGGACAGTTTGTTTCAACATCAAGAAGTTTCCATGCTTTAGAAATGTACCTTGTGTGTCATACTTTATGGTAGCATGGGAAATTGTAAATCGAACATTACCAAAGATGAAACACAGTGGGACTTTAGGTATTATTTCTACTGAACCAGAGTCAATTTTGTGCAAAGTGCTCACTCTGACAGCACAGGAAATGGGCTGGAGAACAGTACTTGCAAAACCTACGTCTGATCACTGGCAACGTGTAACTCAGTGCAATGCCCTTGTTTATCTGCCTCCAGTAGATGGAATGTCTAAGGACATTCTAGTCCGTCTTTCCCATCTCCGAGACCTTGTGATAGTACATGGTAATCAACAGTCTGAATGTTTTCGATACCTAATTGGAAGTGATCAAGAAAATATCCGTGTTCATGTACTGAAACTTATCAGTGTCTTTCAGAAAGCAGCTCTGAAACAATCCCTAAGGGCTGTCCACGGATGGATCAAATCCATGCAAATGAAACAATTAAAAAACCTATCATATTCTGTTTTTCAGCAGACTGAGAACTTTGAAAGTACAAACAGTGCAGCGACCTCCTATTTCACCTGCAAATCTATCCCACTGGCTGTGCTGAAAGGGGATGTGGTGACCAACAGGATTTCAGACATACCAGTGTATGAAGCACAGAAGAAAATGTTTAAGCAGAATGCGGTTTACATAGTGGCAGGGGGACTCACTGGGCTTGGATTTGAAACTGTAAAATTTATAGCCCAGAATGGAGGGGGCTGTATTGCAATACTTTCAAGGAGCAATCCAAGCAGTGAGAAGCAAGAAGAAATCAAGGCTTTGCAAAATCAGTGTGAAGGGAGCAGAATAGTCAGTTTGCAGTGTAATGTTATTTCTAGCTCTCAGGTTGAGAAAGCTATGAGTTCAATTGACAGAATCTTCCCAAAGAGCCCAATCAAAGGTGTATTCCATAGTGCTGTGGTTTTGCATGATGGACGTCTTGAAGCTCTGAACTTATCTCACTTCGAGAAAGTGTTAAGTCCCAAAGTTGCAGGGGTAATAAATCTCCACCGGGCTACCAGAGGGCAGGAACTTGACTATTTTGTGTGTTACTCCTCTGTGACTTCATTTCTTGGAAATTCAACACAAGCAAACTATGCTGCTGCTAATTCTTTCCTGGATATTTTCTGCCACTACAGGAGGAATTGTGGACTTTCAGGACAATCCATTAATTGGGGTGCCTTGAATCTTGGATTATTGCTAAATCAAAATCATATTCAAAATATTTTGGAATCCAAAGGCATAGATATTCTGCAGGTACATGAAATTTATGAATATCTTAAAAAAAGTTTAATTCTGAATAATCCTCAGCAAGCTGTAGTAAAATTAAATTTTGGAACTCTAAGCAATCATGTTCTTTCTCGAATAGCATCACTCAAAAGTCGCTTCTATACACTAATTTCAGAAGAACTGGGCAGTAAGCTTCACCTATCTGAACAAGGAACCCCTCAGAATTTATCTCCAGTCAATTCTGAAGATTATATCACCTCACTGGTGAGTCATCTCAGTAGTACAAACGTGAGTGATTTTACAATGAACACATCACTTGCATCACTGGGCATGGACTCTATGTTAGCCATGACGCTACAGAATCGTATCTTTCATGAAAGAAGGGTGGAAATCCCCCTTGTGAAACTACTTGATCCTCACACAACTATGTCAAATTTAGTACTACTTTTAGAGGAAAGTTCTAATGAAAGTGGGATACTTGAGAAAACAACTCATGTAGCAGAAAATATCTATTATGGAAACTGATGATAGAAACCCATTTCATGTAGCAATTTGGTAACTTTGAAGTTACTTGGACCCTAGTGATATTTTGAAAAGAATCATCATAGGTTTTGGGTAGAGTAAAGCTTTCAGTGATAATAAGTTAGCTCTTTTGGCCATTAAACCATCTTAGTTTTGGTACTACGCTAACTTTGTTACTCTGTATTTTATCGGATGTATCATACTTTGCGTATGTAGCACATTTTTTGTAAATGTGTATTACTAAAAATACAAGTAAATTAATTTAAATTTATGGAGATATCCCATCTCCTAGAACTGGAAGGGACCTTGAAAGGTCATCGAGTCCAGCCCCCTGCGTTCACTAGCAGGACCAAGTACTGATTTTGCCCTAGATCCCTAAGTGGCCTCCTCAAGGATTGAACTCACAGCCCTGGGTTTAGTAGGCCAATGCTCAAACCACTGAGCTATCCCTATGTATATATTTATTTTGCAGATTTGTATATGAGATAAAATATAAGGTAAATTGTATATTTTTAAACCATTTTTGGTATTAATAAACAATAGATTGATTTGACCATCTTAATTTATGAACATGCTAAAATAAAACACAAAATTTTAGCAATTATTTTGATGGGTATTTTTTTATTACTTGTTTATCACATATGTTACTTATGAATAGATACGTCTTTTTGTTCAAGTAAAGAAATGCTTTGCATGACTCTACCATGTATTGTAAATTAAAAAGTTTTCTCAAAGGCTACCCATTTACATTTTTCTTAATGTTTTATTTATAGTTTTCACATGTCCACGAAGAATGTCAAAATGAATCAGCATAAAAGCAGGCAATATAACAAGTTGATCCAAATATTATCCATTCACTACTAAAGAGCAAACAAATAAGAACAGTAGAAAAGAAAAATCTAGTAAATGTTTCCTTTTTTCTTTACCTTATGTTAATTCTTTTCTTCTCTTTCCCCCTTTTTTCTCCTTCAACATTTTAAAAAACACCTTATTTCACTCAGGTAAAAAAGGTAATACGTTCTGGTCTTGTCTACACTTAAAACACTCCAGTGGCATGGCTGCACTGCTACAGCGGTGCTGCTGTAATGCTTCAGAGAAGATGCTACATATGCTGACAGGAGTGCTTCTCCCATTGGGGTAAATAATCCACCTCTCCGAGAGGCAGTGCTTCAGTTGATGAGAGAATTTTCCCGTCTACTGAGTGCTGTCTATTCCAGGGGTTTGGTTGGTTTAACTTTGTCACTCAGAGGTATGGTTTTTTCATGCCCTTGAGCTATGTAGTTATACCTGTGACATACCAGGGTACAATCTAGACTAATGAGCAGCTTTGCCACCCTTGCACTGCAACCTTGGGTGCCTTACGATGCTTTGCTAAAGTAGCTCCCAATGGGATTGCTCACAGCCTATCAGCATGCAAACCATATGCTGGCTGTTTGTATGTAACTGCAGCCTTCCAACCAACTTGGGTTACATTCTGGCTCCCACCAGCCTTGGTTATACTGCAGAGTGACCTCAACTCACCTCCCACTCATAGATTTCCCCCCAGAAATGTATGTCCTGTGTAGCCCGCTCCTGGACAATACAAGTTAAAGAAAGTCTGTTATTTCTTTAATAGAAATAATATGCACACAGCTTGCCACTCAAAATGGAGTTTCCCAGTCACTTCAATTTAAACAGACTGGATTAGATAAAACAATATAACAAGTTTATTAACTACAAAGAGATATGTGATGCTGGCAGACCAGGTCATGTCAGAGTGTATTCAGGCCAGTTCACTTGTGTATTAGTATGGATCAAAGCAATTGTTAAATGTATACATGTATTGGGTGTTTGAGCTTCATAAAACTGATGGGCTGTTATGTACATTATTTTCTCTTATCTGTATCCTGTTATGGTGCAGCAGCAAACATTTACATTGTAAATACCCCTGTAACAAAATAACTCATCAAGCATCAAAGAAGCCTTGTGGAATGCTAAAGAAGTACCCTGAAGCTTTTGCCTTGTCTAACATTGAAACTGAGACCGTGGCAACAGCTTTATTCACCATTTTCAGCAGAGTAGGTTTTCCCAGAGAAATCTTGACAGACCGTGGTGCAAACTTCATGTCTGTAGTCTTTAAAAAGCTATGGGAAATAATGTGGAGTGAAGAATATAAAAGCTGCTCCCTATCACCCAGAAACTAATAGGCTTGTGGAAAGATTTAATGGAACTTTAAAAGCTCTGCTAAGAATATATATCTCCAGGTTTGAAAATGACTGGAATAGGTTACTTCCTTATCTTCTGTATGCATATAGAAGTGTACCCCAAGAATTTACTGGCTTCCCCCCTTTGATCTCCTATATAGGAGGTAGATGAGAGGACCCCTAGATTTGATTCAAGGCTCTTGGGAGGGCAGTACTGAGGAAACAGGACAGATAGCAGTGGAGTATGCCAATTGTTTTAAGGAGAATTTACAAGTTACGATGAATTTAGTCCAACAGAACCTTAAGAAAAGTCAGGAAACTCAGGAAGTTTGGTATGATCAGCATACTGAAGAAAGATCATTTGATATTTGTGATCTGGTGTTAGTGCTGATCCCATGAAGAAAAACAAAATGCAGCATATTGGAAGGACCTTCTGAAATGAGTGAAAGAGTAAATGAAGTCACATATGATGTAAGGAAGCCCAATGGTAGAGGAGCTATGGAAAGAATGAATAACAATATCAAGAGCTTACCATGAAAGGAGACGGCAGTGAACATAATTTGTTTGATGATGAGGAAACATTCTCCACCCCTTTAATTGATTCAGCCAAAGAAAGGGGGTAAGAAATTCCTCTGGAAAGCGTTGAGTTTGGGGAGGGTTTTACTCCAACCCCAAAGTTGGAAATGCTGGTCCTTTTAAAGCACCATAAAGAGGTATTTTCCAACTGGCCAGGTTTAACTGACAAGATTGTACACTCCATTCAAACTACAGGGCTCTGCCCAGCTCCTAGCGAAGCATACCTGGCTAAAGGGGAAATGCAGAAGCAAATCCAGGAGGAGATAGAAAGCATGATGGAAATGGGGATAATCACGAAGTTAAAAAGACCATGGGTCTCTTCTATTGTAATGGTACTTAAAAAGGACAAAAGAAGGAGATTTTGTTTGGATTACAGAAAATTAAATGCCATCACTCAGCCTGATAAGCATGCTGGATTTGAGTGTGGGGTACTGGCAAATCCCCCTAAATAGTGGAATCTGGACTATATGAATTTAAGGTTATGACTTTTGGATTAGTAAATTCTGGGGCTACTTTTCTGCAGATTGTCAATGAGGTGCTCAAGGCATTACAAACATTTGCTAGAACTATATAGCTGACTTGGCTATTTTCAGTAGCTCCTGGCAAGACCACTTAAACTATATGAGAATTGTGTTACAAAGGCTGAGAGAAGCCAACCTCACTGTCAAGGTCTTCAAATGCAGAGATATCCTACCTAGGACACAGGGTGGGCAGTGGGTTGATTTGCCCTGACCCTTTGAAGGTAGAAGCCATTTGGAGCAGGCCTGCCCCTCGAACCAAGAAGCAGAGTCAATTCTTTGTTAGCCTGACCAACTATTACTGAAGGTTTGTAAAAAGGTCTAGTGGCATTGTGGCCCCCATAACAGATCTTACAAAAAAGGGGAACCCAGACTGGGTGGTATGGACAGATGTATGTGAGAAAGGCTTCCAGAACATAACAGAAGCTGCGTCTAAAGATCCAGTTTTGGCCAGCTCTGATTTCAGCAAAACATTTGTGCTGTGTACTGATGCTTCTAACATTGGGTTGGGTGCAGTACTGATGCAAGATGGCATCCTATTACCTACTTAAGCAAAAAATGGACACCCTCCCATTGGCCAAAAATATGCTGTAATCAAGAAAGAATGCCATGCCATTGTCTGGGCTGTTAAGGAACTTAAACCTTATTTATGTAATAAAAAATGTCCTGTTTTAAGAGATCATGCGCCTTTGACATGGCTGCACTGAGCCAAGGGAACCAATTCTAGATTACTTTGTTGGAATCTAGCCTTACAGGAATTTGACATGGAAATAATTCATATTACAGGAATGGAGAATGTAGTGGCTGATGCCTTATCGAGAATCGGGAACACTGAGATGTATTCAGGAACATCAGTGACAGCCAGTTTTGCATTGAGGGTGTGACGCTGGCAGACCAGGTCATGTCAGAGTGTATTCAGGTCGATTCATTTGTGTATTAGTACGGATCAAAGCGATTGTTAAATGTATAAGTGTTTTGGGTGTTTAAACTTCATAAAACTAATGGGTTGTTACGTGCCTTGTTTTCTCTTATCTGTATCCTGTTATGATGCAGCAGCAAACATTTATATTGTAAATACCCCTGTAACTAAATAGCTCATCAGTCATCAAAGAAGGCTTGTGGAATGCTAATGAAGGACTGTGACACAGGGCCAGAAAGGGTTACACAACTAACAGGCTAATTGACCCAGATTCAATCATTAGAGACATATTAGTAAATAATGATTGTGTTTTGTGTGTGTTTACATATCTCTTGTTAGAGGTTGATAATGTAACCAAATGGTTCCTGTCTGTCACTGTATTCTGTTAATTCAGAGATCAAAAGGAGATGTTAACATTTTGATGAATTGTAAATGCAGTAATATCATTGTCTTTATTTCTCTTTGAAGTTTGTAGTAAACTATCTGTAAATGGCAGGAGATGGGTAGTTGCCTTATGCTAATCAATGCAGCTAATCACCAGTAGTGCTTATGAAATAGGAGGTTTTTCTTCAAAGCCACAATGCTTCACCAAAGGATCACCCAAGAGGCTGCCAGAGAACTATAAAAAGAACTCTAGGGCCCTGATCCTGTATCTCAGATCTGCTTAAGCTTCATCAGGGGAAGTTTGAGATGAAAGACTGATGTCTCCAGCTCCAGTCTGGATCACCCTGATATTGGACATTGGACTATAACATATGGAACTAATTCTGATAGAATTTTATGCAACTCTGAAGCTCACCATCTCTATTATGAAACTGACTTAAGAACTTTATTCATATCTGTATGTTTGATGATCTTTTAACTCTTCATATTTGACTTGGCTGTCTGAGTGGGAGCCCAAGGCTGGGTTGCTTTAAGGAAACTGTGTTTTGGATCTGGGTAACCAGTGAGGTATTGTACAAGCTGTTTGTTGCTGTCTTGGTGAATCTAAGTATTAGAACAACTACCAGTTTTGGGGATTGTCTGCCCTATTCTTTCCAGTTTGCTCCAACTGACCAGTCTCAGTGTGGCTCCCCTGGGACCTCGTCACAAGGACTTTAGCAGAAAAAGTGCTAATTCCAAAGCAAATGGCAACTGTGTGTGATGACTGGAGTTCGGAGACTCAAAGTGCATTCCTCATTCACTGTCATTAAAGGAAAAGCCGATGTGGGTAGAGACACTGTCAGCGTGTCTTCTGTCAGAAGACGGATTCAAGGAATTCAAGGCTTTGTGAAATCTAATTATAGAATATACCACCAGTCTGGAGTGTCTGCCCTGTCTTCTGACAGTCTGCTCTGAGGTAGCACTCACAGTTGTGAGCCATTTCAGACAGTGTGACAAGTTAGACTTTAAGTGAGTACAAGTAATGAGGCATAAAAGTCAGAAATGGTTACAAGAAAATGAAGATAAAATGCACCGGGTGCCTAACTTAACAAACTATGTTAAATTCAAAGCAAAATTTTCTCACTACATGCTTTCAGCAGTCTTACTGACCAAACTTCTTAGGTTAGTCCAACGGCTGCTTACTTTGTCGCTTGAGGTGCAGTGAAACAGTATTTAGATCAGCAATTTTCGCACCCCACTGGATGTTACAGTTCATAATACACCGGTTTCCCTCTTAAACCTGAACAAGTCTTCTCAGGTAAAGTTGTTGTCTTCTCATTGTTTGGGAGGTGGGGGGGGGGGAGGAGAGGAGAAAGGCAAAGGCAAGATGCTACTGTTCCTTCTTTTATACCGTCAGTCCATGTGCTTGGGAAGACACTTGCCCAGACGTCTCCTGGTGGGGTTTGTTAACTCTTTGCATATCTTAGTGCTTTCAAGAGATGAGATATCCGGGCATTCAGTCATCAGATCAGTGAGATGTGATGGCTCAGACTCCCCTTCGTCACAACAAATCTTACATGCACCATCTGTGGGACAAATTTGCTGTGGGGTTTTTTTACACCGTATATGACTTCATTCTCTCTATCCCCAATCTCGAAAGGCCCCATCATGAGTTTTGCATTTTGTACCTTTTTACAGGGAGAAGCACTAATACCAAACCTCCACCTCAAAAGGGCACAAACATTCCTATCACACCAGGCTTTGTGTGGGCTGGCTATCAGTGAGGATAATTTGCACCACTTCCATCATGTTCCTTAATACCTTTCTGAACCTTTGTACATATTCAGTCACTGGTTCCTCTTCTGATTTAGTGCTCCCATCCCAGGACTCACTTATGAGATCCAGGGGGCAGTGATGGGGTTAAGGCAGCCACATAGGCCTATTTACTGCCCAGGCTGTACCTGGAGGAGAAGCCTGGGATGGCTGGGACCTAATTGCTGATGGCGCCCACCTGAGGAGGAACAGGTGGTGGAGCCTATATAAGCCAGGAAGCTGGCAACAGAAGGGTGCTGCAGGAAGGCAGGTTAAAGTTACTTCCTGAGATCACTTGATCATTATCTGTTAGGTTCACTCCCTCTAGGGCACCTGGGATTGGCCACTGTCAGTAGACAGGAAACTGGGCTGGATGGACCTTTGGTCTGACCCAGTACAGCCATTCTTATGTTCTTATGAGGGAGTTGGGAGGTTGGTGACCCCAGAGAGGAGGAAGGTCAGGAAGGTAGGAGAAGGCTCAGGGGAAAGCAGCAAGATAGCCCAGAGGGGGGTTGGGGGTCTAGCTGTGCGGGGGGGGGGGGTTGGACAGAAGCAGCGGGGCTGTGGGGCTAGCCTCCCTGAAGTGGGGGTCCACCCGCCACCCATGATTACTAAAATATATTTCTTTCCTCTGTGGGTTGGCCAGGGCATAGTGCCCACAATATCCATTGCCAACCTAATAAATGCTCTGTGATTACAGGGAAGGGATGCAGGGGAGCTTTGTGAGACCCTACAGGTCTCTTCAGTTTCTGACAGAAGTCACAAGACCTGCAATAGTCTCTCACCTCATTCTGAATATCTGGCCAGTAAAAATTCCTTTTTAACCTTTCAAATGTCCTCTGAGTCCCCAAGTGACCTGCAAAAGGACAGCCATGGGCTGACATCATTAGCTTCCTATGATACCTAACAGGAACCATCAGTTGCTTGTAAGGCTTCCCCTATTTTTCCCTATGGGAGCATTTCTGTATAATCTTCCTCCCTCTTCAAAAAAAAAAAAAAAAACAACAACCTTTCTCTATTTCCCCAAATGGGGTCCCCTGGAGATGATCCTGCTTATGCTTTCTAGGGATGGGTCTGCTGTCTGTTCTGCTGCAAATTCCTGCCTGCGCTCAGCTCTGGTAACTGCCTCATCCACAGGGACAGGCTCCTACCTCCTGGTCTATACAAACACACTGCCTCCTTCTATTAAACCAGAATGAACCTCTGCTAAGCTGGGAATGTCCCAGACCCCTCAGCTAGGGTGACCAGAGGTCCCAATTTTATAGGGACAGTCCCAATATAAGGAACTTTTTCTTATACAGGCACCTATGAGCCCTCCACCCCCCATCCTGATTTTTCATGCTTTCTATCTGGTCACGCTATCCTCAGCTGTTCCTCTGTCTTCACAATTCCCTTCTGGGATTACGGACCAAAATGCCTTTACTACTATATTAATAGTCTCAGAGATAGTTAATAGATCATTACTCACAAGCATGTCTGCTGGAATGGAATCCAACACACCAACTTTTGAAATGCCTTCTAGCCCTTCCTACTCCAAGCGCACTCCAAAGGCACGGTGGCTTTAAACTTTCCCAGTGTGAGGAGTTGTACATTTTCCCAGGTAACATGCCAGTTTCCCTGACCATGCCCTCTCTGGCCTGAGAAATCTGTCCCTCCACTCTAGACAGTCTTTGCCATTTACTTCGGCAACTTTAAAAAAGTTAGTAGCAACATCACAGGTGCCCAAACTACCATGCCGCATCCTACCCATCTCAACAAGCCCCTGCCTTCATGCTGCCCCGGCCCCCTAAACCCTCACCCTCATGCTGCCCCTTCCCCCCAAACTCCCGCCTTCAAGCCGCCCCTTCCCTCAAGGCCCCGCTCCATCCTATTCACCCCTGCCCCCATCACTCACCCTTATGGCTGGTAAGAAGTGAGGGGCCATGGCTCCCTGACTGCCCCCCCCCACGTTCTGGCACCCCTGGTCTATGCCCTATCCTGTCATCAATCTCTTGGGAGTCCTGCAGTGGGCTGGGCCAAAAGGACTCACATAGTTCTTTTCCTAAGACATTTTCTCACTTACATCAAATTACCAGCATAAATAGCCCTCCAGGCCAGAGGATCCAACATTCACAGAACTAGAAGGTGCTCTTCCCTTTGTTCCCTAAGGCCTGGTCTACACTATGAGGTTAGGTCAAATTTAGCCACGTTAGGGCGTATTAGCAATACGGCTACACAACCAACCCCATTCTGCTGACCTAAAGGACTCTTAAAATCGACTGCTGTACTCCTCCCCAACCAGTGGCAAGTGGTCTGGAATCATTGCAGCACAAAGCATGGCAGCGAATGGTCCTGAGTTTTGGTCACTTTCATGTGCTGTCTGCTATGAATTGCTTGATTCATTGTGAGAGTCTCCCTTTTGTTCTCAGAAATGTATCTTCTTAAATTCTACTCTCCCTTCTTTTCCCCACTGCAGCTGCAAGTGTTTCTATGCTCCCCGTATCAACTCCATCCCTGAGGTTATCGCAGATTAGAAGGCGAAAAAACGCACTCACAATGACATGTTTTCAGAGCTCATGCAGTCCTCCCACACTGATAGGGCACAGTTGAATGCATGAAGGCATTCGGTGGCAGAGGCCAGGAAAGAATACAGTGAGTGTGATCAGAACACGCAGAAGGAGATGCTGAGGCTAATGGGGGAGCAAACAGACATGATGAGGCATCTGGTGGAGCTTCAGGAAAGACAACTAGAGTACAGACCCCCACTGCATCCATTGTGTAACTGCCTGCCCACCCCGCCAAGTTCCATAGCCTCCTCACCCAGATGCCCAAGAACGTAGAGGGAGGCTCCGGGCACCCAGACACTCAACTCCAGAGGATGGCCCAAGCAACCGAAATCTGTCATTCAAACAGCTTTAATTTGTAGCGTGGCTACAATAAGCAATGTGGCCTTGTCCTTCCCTCCTCCCCCACCCCATCCAGGCTACCTTTTACTAGTCAGTGATTTTACTAGTCAATGGATTCAGAACAATAGGGACTTTATTTCCTGTGCCAGCTGTGGTTGAAGGGGGGGAGGTGGATTGGCTTACAGGGAAGTACATTCAACAAAGGGGGCAGCTTTGCATCAAGGACAAACACACACAACTGTCACACCATAGTCTGGTCAGTCATGAAACTGTTTTTCAAAGCCTCTCTGATGCTCAGTGTGCCTCGGTGTGCTCTTCTAATTGCCCTGGTGTCTGGCTGTTCAAAATTGGCTGCCAGGCGATTTCCCTCAGTCTCCCACCCCGCCATGAACGTCTCCCCCTTACTCTCACAGATATTATGAAGCACACAGCAAGCAGCAATAGGAATATTGGTTGTGCTGAGGTCTAACCTACTCAGCAAACAGCGCTAGCACCCTTTTAAACGTCCAAAGGCACATTCTACCACCATTCTGCACTTGCTCAGCCTATAGTTGAACTGCTCCTTACTACTGTCCAGGCTGCCTGTGTATGGCTTCATGAGACATGGGAGCAAGGGGTAGGCTGGGTTCCCAAGGATAACTATTGGCATCTCAACAGCCCCAACAGTAATTTTCTGGTCTGGGAAGAAAGTCCCTTCTTGCAGCTTTTTGAACAGCCCGGAGTTCCGAAAGATGCAAGCATCATGCAACTTTCCTGACCATCCCATGCTGATGTCAGTGAAACGGCCCTTGTGATCCACCAGTGCTTGCAGCACTAGTGAGAAGTATCCCTTGTGGTTTATGTAGTGTTTGGCAAGGTAGTGCCAAGATAGGGATATGGGTTCCATCTATCGCCCTCACCATAGTTAGGGAACCCCATTGCAGCAAAGCCATCCACTATGACCTGCATAGTTCCCAGAGTAACTACCCTTGTTAGCAGAAGGCGATGAACAGCGGAGGCTAACTGAGGGAGTTTGTCTGGGAGTTCGCCTGGGGAGACCCCACTGAGGCTTTCATCTTGTGGGCTTCTCTTAGTAGTTTCTGCTATAGCTGAGGAAGCTCTTAGAAGGAAGGTAATATGGATGGTGAGCGTTCAGCTGTTGTTACCTGCACAGGTTGTACCGTGTTTGTCTTTCTTCCACAGGTCAGAAGCGACTTTGTCTGTACAAAGTGCAAGCTGGTCTCCATATTGGAAGAGAAGGTTCGAGGTCTGGAGAAACAAGTATCAACCCTGCGTTGCATAAGAGAAAATTAAGATTTCCTGTACAGATGTCAGAATATGTTTCTACAGGCACAATGTTCTGAAGAATCAGAGCAGGCTGCGCCGCACGGACAGAAGGATGGTGAAGAAATTTGGCAGCATGTGACCTCAAGAAGAAGAAAGAGGAGTGTCCATGTACCAGCAATGCAGATAAAGATGAGCAACCATTTTCATGTTCTCTCCACAGGTACTAATGCAGAAAGTGGACTAGATGATATATCTGAGGGAAGGGAGCAGAAGGAGACTCCACCGATTGGAAGGCATGAGATGCACTGTCCTAGGGATGGGGGTTCTACGACCACTGCTCCCAAGAGGAGGAGGAGGGTGATGGTGGTTGGGGACTCCCTCCTAAGAGGGACTGAGTCATCTATCTGCTGCTCCGACCGGGAAAACTGAGAGGTCTGCTGCTTGCCAGGAGTTAGGATTCACAATGTGACGGAGAGACTGACGAGACTCATCAAGCCCTCAGATTGCTACCCCTTCCTGCTTCTCCACATGGGCACCAATGATACTGCCAAGAATGACCTTGAGCGGATCACTGCAGGCTATGTGGCTCTGGGAAGAAGGATAAAGGAGTTTGAGGCACAAGTGGTGTTCTCGTCCATCCTCCCTGTGGAAGGAAAAGGCCTGGGTAGAGACCGTTGAATCATGGAAGTCAACAAATGGCTACACAGGTGGTGTTGGAGAGAAGGCTTTGGATTCTTCGACCATGGGATGGTGTTCCAAGAAGGAGTGCTAGGCAGAGATGGGCTCCACCTAACGAAGAGAGGGAAGAGCATCTTCGCCAGCAGGCTGGCTAACCTAGTGAAGAGGGCTTTAAACTAGGTTCACCAGGGGATGGAGACCAAAGCCCTGAGGTTACTGGGGAAATGGGATACCGGGAGGAAGCACGAGCAGGAGAGCGCAAGAGGGGAGGACTCCTGTCTCATACTGAGAAAGTGGGATGATCAGCGAGTTATCTTAAGTGCCTATACACAAATGCAAGAAGCCTGGGAAACAAGCAGGGAGAACTGGAAGTTCTGGCACAGTCAAGGAACTATGATGTGATTGGAATAACAGAGACTTGGTGGGATAACTCACATGACTGGAGAACTGTCATGGATGGATATAAACTGTTCAGGAAGGATAGGTGGGGCAGAAAAGGTGGGGGAGTTGCATTGTATGTAAGAGAGCAGTATGACTGCTCAGAGCTCCAGTGTGAAACTGCAGAAAAACCTGAGAGTCTCTGGATTAAGTTTAGAAGTGTGAGCAACAAAGGTGATGTCGTGGTGGGAGTCTGCTATAGACCACCGGACCAGGGGGATGAGGTGGACAAGGCTTTCTTTTGGCAACTAACAGAAGTTACTAGATCGCAGGCCCTGGTTCTCATGGGAGACTTCAATCATCCTGATATCTGCTGGGAGAGCAATACAGCAGTGCACAGACAATCCAGGAAGTTTTTGGAAAGTGTAGGGGACAATTTCCTGGTGCAAGTGCTGGAGGAACCAACTAGGGGCAGAGCTCTTCTTGACCTGCTGCTCACAAACCGGGAAGAATTAGTAGGGGAAACAAAGGTGGATGGGAACCTGGGAGGCAGTGACCATGAAATGGTCTAGTTCAGGATCCTGACACAAGGAAGAAAGGAGAGCAGCAGAATACGGACCCTGGACTTCAGAAAAGCAGACTTTGACTCCCTCAGGGAACTGATGGCAGGATCCCCTGTGAGAATAACATGAGGGGGAAAGGAGTCCAAGAGAGCTGGCTATATTTTAAAGAATCCTTATTGAGGTTGCAGGAACAAACCATCCCGATGTGTAGAAAGAATAGTAAATATGGCAGGCGATTAGCTTGGCTTAACAGTGAAATTCTTGCTGATCTTAAACGGACAAAAGCAGCTTACAAGAAGTGGAAGGTTGGACAAATGACCAGGGATGAGTATAAAAATATTGCTCAGGCATGCAGGAGTGAAATCAGGAAGACCAAATCACACTTGGAGTTGCAGCTAGCAAGAGATGTTAAGAGTAACAAGAAGGGTTCCTTCAGGTATGTTAGCAACAAGAAGAAAGTCAAGGAAAGTGTGGGCCCCTTACTGACTGAGGGAGGCAACCTAGTGACAGATAGGGTGACCAGACAGCAAGTGTGAAAAATTGGGATGGGGTGGGGGGATAATAGGCTTCTATATAAGAAAAAGCCTCAAATATCTGGACTGTCCCTATAAAATCGGGACATCTGGTCACCCTAGTGACAGAGGATGTGGAAAAAACTAATGTACTCAATGCTTTTTTTACCTCTGTCTTCATGAACAAGGTCAGCTCCCAGACTACTGCAGTGGGCGGCACAGCATGGGGAGGAGATGACCAGTCCTCTGTGGAGAAAGAAGTGGTTCAGGACTACTTAGAAAAGCTGGACGAGCACAAGTCCATGGTGCCGGATCCGCTGCATCCGAGGGTGCTAAAGAAGTTGGCGGATGTGATTGCAGAGCCATTGGCCATTATCTTTGAAAACTCATGGCGATCAGGGGAGGTCCCGGATGACTGGAAAAAGGCTAATGTAGTGCCTATCTTTAAAAAAGGGAAGAAGGAGGATCTGGGGAACTACAGGCCCGTCAGCCTCACCTCAGTCCCTGGAAAAATCATAGAGCAGGTCCTCAAGGAATCAATTCTGAAGCACTTAGAGGAGAGGAAAGTGATTAGAAACAGTCAGTATGGATTCATCAAGGGAAAGTCATGCCTGACTAACCTAATTGCTTTCTCTGATGAGATAACTGGTTTGACCTGCCTACAGGAGAGATTGTAATGAATTGAAGGCCTATATACTATTATCCTGGCTGTGGGTGCAGCATGTAGAGTTGAAATTGTAGGCTCAGTGGTGTTCTGGGTTAGGTTGAGGGAGGCTGGGGAGATGTTGTCATCACCAGTCCATGTAACATTTGAATCAACTCACCATGAGGGGGTGCTCTTTTTGAGACCAGGTGTCTGGCAGATTTTGGGCAAGCAGCTGATGTTGACTCCACAAAAGATGGCTGGGACTCTGCAAGTATCCCTGATTAATGTGTATCAGGGCATAAAGCCTCATTCCATGAAGGGCACAAGTTGCTCCACGCTGTGCAAGTGCCCCTATGTGGGCCGAGTGCAGATTTTCCCTGAGGCATGCCAGCTGCAACTGAGGAAAGGCAGTATGCTTTGGACTAGATAACCTCCTGAGGTCCCTTCCAACCCTGATATTCTATGATTCTAAGGTTGGCTACTTGGGTCACAGCAGCCCTCCATGATAGATTTGCCCACTCCGAATTGATTCCCGACTGACCAGTAGCAGTCAGGGGTTGCAAGCTTCCACGGGGATATTGCCACTTGCTTCTCAACTGTCAGAGCAGGTCTCATCTTGGTATTCCTGCGCTTCAGGGTGGGGGAAAGCAACTCACACAGTTCCATGAAAGCGGCCTTATGCATGCGAAAGTTTTGCAGACACTGAGAATCACCCATACCTGCAACACTATGCGGTCCCACCAGTCTGTGCTTGTTTGCTGGGTCTAGAATCGGCGTTCCACTGTATCAACCTGCTCCACTGCCACCATGATGTCCCAATTGCCACATCCTGTGCTTTCAGGAACATCTGTGTTCAGGTCGTCCTCACAATCATCCTTGTGCTGGCGGCTCCTAGCCAGGCTCTGCACATACTGCAGGATAATGCATGAGATGTTTACAATGCTCACAAAAGCAGTGTGCAGCTGAGCGGGCTCCATGCTTGCCGTGCTATGGGAGGTGGTGGAATCACCTTCCTTAGAGGTTTTTAAGATCAGGCTTGACAAAGCCCTGGCTGGGATGATTTAGTTGGGAATTGGTCCTGCTTTGAGCAGGGGGTTGGACTAGATGACCTCCTGAAGTCCCTTCCAACCCTGACATTCTATGATGCTAACCCAGGAAAAAAGGCGCTAAATGATTGTTTGCCATTGCTTTCAAGAAGGGAGGGAAGGAGGGGAGACTGACGACGTACCCAAAACCACCCGCAACAATGTTTTTGCCCCATCAGGCATTGGGAGCTTAACCAAGAATTCCAATGGGCAGCGGGGACTGTGGGATAGCTACCCACAGTGCACCACTCCGTGAGTCGATGCTAGCCACGGTATTGAGGATGCACTCTGCTGACCTAATGCGCTTAGGGGGACATGCACAATCGACTGTATACAATCGGTTGCTAATGATCGACTTCTATAAAATGGACTTAATTTCGTAGTGCAGACATGCTCTAAGTGATGGATACCTAGAATGTCTTTGTGCTCTCCTTTTATTTTCCAAACTCCATGGTCTTTGTCTCAAAATCCAGGAAGATTTCCTCAGAGTGCAGACTCTGCCCCCATCTGGTCACTAAACTGTTTCCTCCACCGCTTGTTAGCTTGTATGCTTTGTTTACCTCATATGTAACTGTGCTTTCCTTGTCCTCTGCCTGAAAGCAAATGGGCCACATTCCTTTGTATAAGACAGGCTTGATTTTTGCACTGCCTCCAAAATAAATTTAAAGAACATATTTGAGGCACATTTACATAACTGTTTATGGAGAACCCACACATACATCACACAATGATATTCCTGACCTGCACATCACTAGTTTACATACAATACCTTTTAAGATACTTTTTGGATACATGTTATGATAATGGTGTGTCGGGGGTAGTGAGTGTATCTTCCCTGATATGATTTATAGTATAGTGGGCCCTCTGCCAGTGGGCATTAAAAGACTTTTAGAATCACAACTTCATACTCCAGCTGCCATGACAGACAGCTCTCCACAGCATGGTCAGTAGTTTTTGTCTGCCCTCTAATATTAATGTGCATTTAATATTTATCCATAGGTTCTCAAATATCACAGAAACAGCAAATCCTCTCTCAAGGGTCAGGGCCTTTCAGGAGACTGCCAGCCAAATACCCAGGTGTGCAGACTCTCAGGTATATGTGGAGGGAGGAAGCAAATACTGTCAGGATGATAGTTGTAACATCAGAGCTACCGTCCCACTTCCAGTCTCCTCTGCTTTCTTCCACAATACTTGCGATGGCCCAAAGGGAGGGAAGTGGGCTGCCAGTCTGTCACCATGACCACAAAACTCATCTGACAGCAATCTGCCCTCACTGGAGGAATGATCTTCCTCTTTGTCCCCATCACAACTAGATGTGACTGACCAGTCTGGCTCTGCAGAACTCGCCCCCACGCCCAGACTTCCCTTGAAGAACTGACAAGAGATGTTCTCCTCTCGAGCTTCTATAAAGAGGTTTTGTAGACCTTGAAAGGAATAAAAAAGGAACATGCCTCATGGATAAACAGGCAGCTGGCATGCCTCAGGGAAAATCTGCACTGGGCCCAGGCAGGAGGGAGGCGAAACACTGGAATGGGTTACCTAGAGAGGTGGTGGAATCTCCTTCCTTAGAGGTTTTTAAGGTCAAGTTTGACAAAGCCCTGGCTGGGATAATTTAGTTGGTGATTTGTCCTTGAGGAAGTGTTATTCCCTGGGAGGGGTTCAGCTGCCATACTGTCTTCCACGAGATGCACATCTGCAGCTGTCTGTTCGGTATGACACCAACAGTTCCATTCTCATGGCCTGCCTGGCAGAATCTTTCTAAATTGCTCCACCACCAATAACTAAACAGATGCTGCAGAAGAGTGGCTCTCAAGTTTTAGCCACTACTACCAGAGATCCCAAAACCATGTGTGCTGACCTGGGCTGTGTCCCAGGAGAAGATATTTCACTCTGTAACCAGCATCTGTATGTCCATCCAATATAATGCGTTCTCTCCGGTTGATTGTAGCCCATTGCTCCTGCAAACTCCAACACCTTGAAGGTGGCCTGTTCTTTACTATACATGGGCTGGGCCAAGCAGATTTCTCACAGGGAAACTGTAGCAACCCTTTCAAATGTCACCAAATCATTTGGTTATATTTGGGTCAGAAGGTGGCTATTAAACAGGGTGGCTGCTGGTGAAGCCAGATGGGTCAAAGGTGGCAACCCAGATGCCATCTGCTGCAATAGGTCCTGGGGTGCTCCTGGAGTTGTGCAATGACCTGTTGTTGCTTAGTTGCCAGTTGCTGCAGTACTTACGCACTGCTGCTGTTCCTAGACCTGGTTTTCAATCGACCACAATAACAATTTGTCTGCTTCCATGGTAATATAGGGCACCCTACATTTAATTTTCAAAAGGAAAAACACTATGAGAAAGCCCAAATAATGCTGGCAGAATTTAACATGTCCTGGATTATATTTCTTTTGAAATATTTACTGGTCATTTAACAAAGAATATACAAAATCAACAGAATACACCCAACATATATCCTTTATAGAATACAGCAGAGTGGAAAATTTAAGACTGGTGACTGGATTATGTAAAGTGGGATTATAATGAGTGACAAAATATTACATAGCAATGTGAAACTAGGTGGAGCTCTTAATTAATGATCTCCAAACTTCTTAATATTTTCTGTAGCATTTTGGTAAGGAAAGTGCAATTTCTGAAGGGTTTTAGCTGGACTCTGCTGAAACACTCTTAACTTTACCAACCAAAAAAAACTTTGTTAAAATACATTTAATCTTTTAATTTTGTGATATCATTTCACTTGACCCACACATTTTCTCTAATGATCTAAGTGCTTATCTAGATGAACAGTTTGTGCATGGCATACTGTGGTATAAATCTACAGCACACTTGCATGCTGTGCAGTAACTGTCCACATGGATCCTACTATGGTGCGTTAAAAGTTCCCTAGTGAGCTTCGAGCTACTCCCATTAAGTGTTAAACCTGAACAGTAGAAAACTGACATTTTCATACAATATAAATTTAAGTCTGGTGATTAATGTTTTGAAACCTTCAATGTGTACTTTTTGGCTCATATGCTGTATTTTAAATTGTAAAGAAATTTATGGGCAATCTGGATTTATTTTACCTTCATCATGAAGCTGTTTGATTTGTTTTTTGTACACCATTACTGCATTATTCTGATAGAGGCAGGAACTGCTGTCATGATTTTGTGAAACTGGAAAGAAATTGGAGCGGAGGTAGCCACTGTTTGGCTTTTCCATTCCTATATCATTTGGTTGTCTAATAATATTGTCTTCTAGAAAATTGTCTCCATTACTATAAATCTGGTTTTCATAACACCCAACATTATTTGGATTTTGGCTGTTACTAAAAGAGTTGCTGTTTTCTCCCATTGTTTTTATATTTACTCTTTTGTTTGCTGATCTGCCACAAATTCCAAAAAATGTTAAAAATACCGGAATAAAAACAAGACCATGAACAGCTCCAAACAAGATAACGAGAAACATAATCTTAAAAAATGTTCTGAAGATGTAAGCTTGTGCTGCAGACAGCACAATTACTCCTAATATAGTGGAGATAGCACCTTGTATCACCGGGTAGCCAAGAAGATACAGTGCATCAACTGCCTTCTCATTCACAGTTGACTTTTCACTTGAAACAAATGCATAAGATATATGAGCAGAAAAATCTACTGAAAACCCGATGCAAATGACAAGGTTAATCATAGATATGGAATCAAGATTAACATCCCAGTATGTCATGAAACCAGCAACGCCAACAATAACAGAAGCAATAGCAAAAGTTACCCACAAGGAGCAGAGCAGATTGGGAATAAGCAGCAAGGAAACACACAACATAACTCCAGAAGCAATTCCAACATTCTGAATGGTGTTTGGCACTATTACAATATACTGATCATAGTATATAAATGCTGGGTGATATACCATTAATGGGATCTTACAGTCCTTGGCCAGGTCTCTTAATTGGTGTAAAAGGTTTTTCTCATCAACTGCAGTAGTAACGTTCACTGTTTGAATGAAAAAACGTGAGGCTGCTATTTCCTTATAGCGAATATCAATGTCCCATTCAAACTCTGGAAATAATTTAAATAGTTCAGATAAATTACCCATGAAAAAAGCCTTAGTATCTATATTCAGTGAACGGCTTCTAGTAACATTTTCATATATTCGTAGCCATGACTCTGAGAGTCTCTTGTCCACGTAGGAGTTATTTTCTAAAGACTCCATACAGTTCTCAATGTCATTACGAATGGATAGATTCCAATAAGGTACATTTTCTGTGATAGTGACCATAATCCTAGGACCGTACTCTGAGAAATATTCATCTTCCCAATCATAATACTGAACAACATAAGAATCGTCACTAGCCAGATTTCGCAGGTCTATACCTTCCTTTATCTGAGTACACCCATAAATACTACTAGCTAGGAACCCTCCATACAGCAACACCACAAACACTTTGGTCCAGATCTTTGTAAGGAAAGGACCATAATATTTCCTAAAGAATTTGTTCATTGGATGTTCATCTTCTCCCCCAGAAGATTTATCAGAAAAGCCTCCTACACAGCACATGTTGTACAAGTAGGAGCGATGAGGCTGAACAATGTCCTTCACTTTTGTGAAAATTAACCAGTGTCTGTTGCCTTCTTCCCTTTTACCATTTAAAGCAAGAACAGCTCCAAAGAATGTGATGTTGTATATATAGCAGAAGATGAAAGCAGTTCCTGTGTAGAGACAAAAGGACTTCACAGACTGAAAGGAAGTCATGATCCCTATGTAGAAGGCTAAAACATCAGTGAGAGTGGTGATTGTGATAGACACTGCTGCCTCTGCATAAGTTTCAGCCATCCGCTTTTCAACCTTATTTTTAGGATTAGTCTGTTGCCAGGAGGAGATCATAATGAACATGTCATCAACACCAACCCCTACAAAAGGGAAAAGGTGAATAGCTTATTGTACATACCATCAACATCAGTTTCTAATGGAAAATAGCAAAAATTCAAAATAAATAAGTTAAGCCAGTAAATGTAATGAAGAAAGCTGATCAATAAGCATTGTGTTGATACGAAGTGAAGTTATGGACCCAGAGAAAATAGCTGCCCCCCCCCCCCCTCATATATGACCTAATGTATTACATTTCCCATTGCACCTTGCCTTTAGGTGAGATTTCTCTCTCTCATTCTCTCTCTGTCTCTCTGTCACAACATTTCTCTGAAAGAGGAGCATGGCTGGGGTGATAAGGTATATCCCTCACTCATGATACGGAAAATATAGAACAGCTTTCAGGAGCATGGATCCAGCTCCAATCTCACACTGAGTTGAATGGCCCTCTTATATTGTACCTTCCTCTATGACCATAGAGAACCGAGTCCCCCACCCCCTTTTTTAAAAAACATTCTGCACTGCTGAATACCAGAATGGGCAAACACCTTGAAAATGATGAATTTACTCAGTGGTCTTAACTTTTAATTGTGCTGATTCCTGATTCATGCTATGTTAAAATGGTCTCCTGCAAGGCATATTTTGCATTTCCACTTTTTCATCAAACCCATTTTTTTCACTTACCCAATATAAGAAATGGTGCATTTGCCACAGTCACGACAAATGGTACCCCACAGAACAGCAACAGTCCAAAGCTGCTTAGCACAGCTAACCCAGAAGACAGCACTCCAAATGCTGCAACCCACACTTTATTTCGTACACAGTCAACCCTGGAAAATTGTGTAAAAAGCATCTTGTTTAGATTTTTTCATGCTTATATATATGCAATAGCATGCAAAATCCTTCTAATATAACAATTATAATTATAATGTTTTATCAAAGCAATTTTGAAAGCATGATTCTCATTAATACTTTACTAAGAGCACCAGGAACAAACATTTTAAAATCACACCATGGGCCAAATCAGTCCCCAGTTTAACCAGCGCAACCACAGTGTAGTTGCATGAGTTTAACTGACAGCAGAATTGTTGTCTCTCTCTCTTCCCCCATCGTACAAGGATGGATAAAAGTCAAAGTATTATGATGCTACCTACTGGGAAACAAAGAGTTGTGAACTCTGCCCTGCTTATGTAAACCTCAACCAGATCCTTTTCTTTCAGTTTTCTTTGCCTCCTTGCCTTGAAAGTGTGGAGTCCTTTCTCCAGTTCTCTTTCTCCTTCTCTCTCACTATCTTGCAGAGATAATAAGGAAAAAAGAGAAGATAAGAAAAAGGAAAGAAAATGGACATAGGCAAGAAACCAGAGGGCTCTGTTTTAGTCTGGAGAGAAAGAGTGAAAGGCAGAGCTCTGAGCTCTGCCACTGAGCTTCTGCCTTTTGCAGGAAGGGAAAGGCTCAGCTAGCGCAGCCATTCAATTGGACATTGTCTGAAGTAGTTTCCAGGATGTCTAGTCTTTGGCTCTCTTATGAGCAACAAGTTGGCTCCCATGATGAGAGTATGTGGGCTGCAGCATGCTGCCTCTCTGCCAGACTAATATTAGCACCCTGCTTCAAGCTTCAGCCCTGCTTCACAGCTTACACAGCTGTGTAATAGCTTCTCTATCCTTCACAGAGTCCAGGGGTCTCCCAGCTGGTCCTCATGCTAGTGAGTCCAAAACTGATTAAGATTATCAGGAGCCAATTATTTTTCTTTTGGCCCCTTTGTTTAATATGTTGTTTGGAAAAGTATGCAGGTTATGTTGGGAATGTATATTTTAGTTTGGTGTGAAATAAATGCTTTTAGTGCTTCTTAGTCCTTTATAAATGAAAACACAGGGCTTGATCTGGCAAGATCCTGAGGACTATCAATTCCCACTGAAATTAATAGGAGTAAAGAGGACTCCGTCTCTGTCTACAGAATTCCTTTATACCATGCCTAGCAAGGCAGTATCTAAGCATCTTGCAAGAGATGCTCAGTGCCTCACAGAATCAACCCCTTTAGCTATGAAAATGTCCTGCTGATCATTCACACCTGACTAGTGCGTGGCTATAGGAATTGTTTCTTTAAATCTCTTGCAGAAAACCAGGCATGAAAGGGCTGGGGAAAGTTGTAGATTGAAACTTTACAGTGAAGCAGAGAGGAACAGAATGGTTTTAGTGATAATATTGTTTTACTTATTCTAATAAAGCTTTTCTGCTCTTAGGATACAATATTTCTTTCTGTGATTCTTTACATATGCCATATTACATGGTGTCAGAAGTTGACTAATTCTGGACATAAATAAGAGGAAAAGAAAATGCCAAAGTTCCTGCTCTCCACAAGTCTTAGAAAGCACATGGAATGGCCTGAGAGGAAGGAGCACATCACAAGATCCTGAGCCATAATGTAGCTTACACAGGGAACAGCAATGTCTAGAGAAGTTCATTAGGAGTGAAACTGTAACTGTTTATAAATGAATTAAAAACTGGGTAGTTGACAGGTTGTAAATGGGGACTCATCATCAAGCAACTGTGTGTCTAGTGGGGTCCCATTGCGAACAGCTCTTGGCCTTGTGCTATTTATCAATGGCACGGAAGGAAACATAAAATCATCAGTAAGGCTAAGATTTTGTCAAGGTTATTTTTAGTAAAAGTCATAGACAGATCATGGGTAATAAACAAAAATTCATGGAAACCTGAGCCCTGTCCCTGATTTTTACTAAAAATGACTTTGACAAAATGGGGGTGGGTGAGGTGGGTGTCCAGCACCCACAGCTGCTGTGGCTCCAGGGTCCCCCACGTGCCCATGGTGGTTCAAAGATCCTGGGACCTCCACCAACGTTCACACCACCGTGGGCCTCACCTGCTGCCCATGGTGTCTGGGAGCTTTGGGGGTCCCCTCACCACCCACACCAACTGGGAGCTGCCAGGGCCTCCCCTGCTGCCCACGCTACCTGGGAACTGTCAGGTTTCCCCCCCACATCACCTGTGGTGGTTGGGAGTTGCAGGGTCCCCCTGCCGCCCATGGAGGCTGGGAGTTCCAGGGTCCCCCTCGCCACCGTGGTAGCTGGGAGCTCCTGGGATCCACCCTACTGCCTGTGGTGCCTGAGAGCTGAAGGATCCCCCTGCCGCCTGTGGTGGCTGGGAGCTGCAGGGTACCCTTGCTGCCCACGGAGGCTGGGGGCTATCAGGGGTCCCCTGCCGCCATTCAGAACTTTGGGCCCATGGCTGGTAGTTCTGGGGGGGCGGGGGCTCGGTGCCTGCGGCAGTTGAGAGCTCCTCCTGCTGGTTGACAGCTCCAGCCCAGCTGCCCTGGGTCTGAAGTGGAAAATTTTACAGAGGTCTCTGGAAGTCATGGATTCCATCCTCTGTGACATAATCTTAGCCTTAATTATCACTTATAAAGTTCACAGATGACACAAAGCTTGGGGGGATGGTAAATAATGAAGTGAACAGGTTACTGATACAGAGATCTGGATCTTTTGGTAAGCTGGGTGCAAGCTAATAATGTGTTTTAATAAGGCCAAAAGTTAAGGTTAAAGTTATAAAGTTAAAACCAAAAGTAAAGTTATAGACCTAGGAACAAAGTACAGTCTGTAGCACATTCTTCCAGGATGGGAGACTCTATTCTGGGAAGCAGTGACTCTGAAAAATACTTGAGGATCATGGTGCATAATCAGCTGAACATCAGTTGCCAATGCAACGCTTTGGCCAATAACGGTAGTGCGCTCCTTCGATGTATAAATGGGAATATCAAGTAGAAGTAGGGAGGTTATATTACCTCTATATTTGGCACTGGTGTGATTTCTGCTAGAATACTCTATCCAGTTCTGGTATCCACATTTCAAGAAGGATGTTGATAAACTGGAAAGAGTTCAGAGAACATCCACAAGAATGGAAACATAACATGTATGGCCCACAATGTGTTATGTGGTCCACATCCAATACTACCTGTATGGCCTTGAGGATGTCACATGGGCCTCAGCTCTGTGCTGATTGGGCCACAAGCAGCTTGTGGGATTCAGGCTGAGAACCACTGGCCCACACAGTAGAAGCATATATAGAAAAAGTAATAAGGACATTTGAACACGTCCATGGAAGAAAAGAAGTCAAGGAAATATCCCAAGCAAGGATGAATGCCTATTTTCTGGGATCTCTGTTCAAAGACAGCATTCATGTACAGGCTTGGATCTCAAGATTTCAATATTATAGTTAAATTTAAAATTGACTCAGGAGCAGAAACAACCTTGATTTGTAAAGAGACTTTTAAGGTAGTATGCTCAATAGCCCAGGGCAAAAAATAAGTTGGTGGGTCAGTTCAAAGTCTGTACTATCAACAAGATTAAGGCCTGGTCTATACTACCCGCCTGAATCGGCGGGTAGAAATCGACCTCTCGGGGATCGATTTATCGCGTCCCGTCGGGACGCGACAATCGATCCCCGAATCGGCGCTCTAACTCCACCAGCGGAGGTGGTAGTAAGCGCCGCCGACAAAAAGCGGCAGAAGTCGATTTTGCCGCCGTCCTCACAACGGGGTAAGTCGGCTGTAATACGTCGAATTCAGCTACGCTATTCACGTAGCTGAATTTGCGTATCTTAAATCGACTCCCCGCTGTAGTGTAGATGTACCCTCAGTGTTGTTTGATCTGTTTCTCATTCGTGGATTGTAAACTTGTGGACCAAACCATAAGCTGTGGAGATGGTTCTCAGAAAATGCTATAAATAATCAGTATGGTGGCCCAGCATAGAGCAGGACTTAAAACACAAGGCGGAATCATGTTAATTTTGTAGAATAACACTACTAGCTGTTGTCACTGATTGAGACTGTTCAAAGTACTCATTCAGAAGTAACATGGGGATCCTTAGCTGGTCCCAAACCCAGATGACGTGTTGTGTGATCGCAATAATGGTACTCACAGCACAGCCTCAGTGCAGGGAAAGTGTCATAATCCTACTGAGTCTGAATCTATCCTGCTGGGATTTGATAATTTAAGCAAATCAACTGGAAAAACCCTCCTCAAGGCCAGAAGGTAACCAAATCTGGATGACTAGTGAAACTGGTAACTCATCTGGATCTATAATTTCTTGTTAAATATTAATTTCTGTTTAAGATTGTTTATACAGAAAAAGTAAGTATGTGCTAATGGCTCACATGTGAGGATGTGTGTGCCATTTCTTTAAATTTTAAAAGATCCTGGACAGAAGCTCTAAAGTGAAGGAAAGGGAGAGGGGCAGTATAGCTTTAGGGATAATACTGTTTTCTTTATTCTAATAAAGTTGTTAAGAAAATGACTATTTCTGTGACTCTTTATTATTATCACCATAATACACGCAGTGAGTACATTTTATTAAATAAGAAATGGTAAAACCTCTGAAATATTAACGATTCATACTGATAAATGAGCTGCATTTTGCTGTGATTGTATTTGAGGAATATAAATATGGACATGGACTTTCTTTTGTGCTCACAGAAGAACTGATCACATGGTAGATTTCTAAAATTTGTATCTGTTCCAAAATCTTTCATAAATCAAAAAGGCCATGCTAAAAAATAAACTGTTCAGCCATTTAGATACAGGATATAACGTGAGCAAAATAGCTCTGTTGTAAAAGTTAAGTATTTAAGTAATGTAAATAAGCAAAAGTCAATTACAGCTAACATATTCATTCCCTGATAGTTCATAGACCACAAATGGATGTTCTGAATTGGGGACAGAGGCCAAATTAGTCTATTTGTGTCATGTTTAATCTGACTTGTTAAGAAACTAACTTAAAAAAAGATTGATTTGTGTTTTTAAAAGTTTTAGGGATAGTTATGAGATTAAAGAATTAAAGTTATCTTAAAATTGGTTAAGAAAATAATATATTTTCTTTATGATTTGAGGCTAGTAAGGAAAAGGCCCCAATCAACTAGTAAAAGAAGACTCTGAGAATGATGAGTTATAAGAATGTAGTGGGGGAAGGATGTATGGTTCAAAAGGTAACTATAAAATAAAGAGCGGCATAACAAGAAAAAAAAAAGGTGTCTTAAAAGAAACAAGCACAAATCTTCCCACTCTTCTGCTGGTAGGAAAAGGGGGGTGGAGGAGATAAGAAAGGAAGACTGTAGAGGAAGGAAAGTAAGGATAAACTACCCCAAATTGGGGATATATATATATATTTTTTGCTAACGTTAGTAGGTTAGCTGAAAGGGAAAGAAGAGAGCTGTGAATCTGAAGAATCTTTATCAGATCAGGGCCAATCAAGCTGGGGCAGACCAGAATAAGAGGACTATTCTCTGGTCTGGTACGTCTGTAGTATAATTGATCATATCCTTATGGATGTGTGTTACTGTGTTGGATGTAGTAAATTGTTTATTGTCTAGGCTTTTTAGATGTGTTTAAAACAATTGTAGAAACAGTAGTTGGCCTTTGGATTTATTTAAAGGAATTTATGGTTAAGTTAATGTCTAGTGTTGCCCTATCATAAATAATACCACCAGTCCAGGGATAGTTAGAAGACTAAACCTTTCCGAATTTAGCTTTTATTAAAAATGGAAAACACATTCTTATATATTTGGAATAGTTCATTTTCTTGTTTTTGTTTTACATGAAATGTTAGTGTATTGAATTCCAAAACCTTCAGAAAAATGTTCTAGAAGATTCACAAATGACAACTACCATAAAGAGATTTGTCTTTGTTTCAAAATGTTTTCTTCAAATCAAGGATAACATACTAAAATGTTGATCTTATATAGGCCAAAACTACAGATAGATGCATAGGTGCAGGAGGGAAAGATTTTCACGTTGGAACCTGGCAGCCTAGAAACTAATTTTGGTCACTGTGAACTGCCTCAAATCCATATTTTCAGATTGTCCTGCAAGATAGCAGGAGTAACTAGATATATAGGAAATGGTACCTGCACATCCTGATGGAGGACAGCATCAGTTGCAAAGAAGCTTATGAATGGCACCCCACTTATTTTTCACTTTCATTCTTTTTTGCTCCATTTTGTGTCAGTGTTCAAACTTAGGGTACATAGAAAACACTGCCTAGTCTACACACCTGTGATGGATATCTGAACACCTACTGTCATGGCCAAGGACCTCTGTACCCTATATGTACTACTGCAGAATTAGTCCCTCTATGTGCTAAATTACTTCAGTAATAATGTTTTCATTTAATGCATCTGCTTTCCAGTACCAAATTTGTAACAAGTCACATTCGGTGGGGAGGGATAGCTCAGTGATTTGAGCATGGGCCTGCTAAACCCAGGGTTATGAGCTCAATCCCTAAGAGGGCCATTTGGGGCAAAAATCTGTCTGGGGATTAGTCCCCCTTTGAGCAGGGGGTTGGACTAGATACCCGCCTGAGGTCCCTTCCAACCTTGATATTGGATACTGGATATTCTCTTTAAAATATATGTATTAGTGGTATTCCTGCAAATCCTTACTCGTGTAAGTAGTTCTTATTCAGGCAAAATGTCTCACTTCACTATAGCTGCTCACGTGAGTATAACTTGAAGGATCACCCACAATTTTTGTATCAATATTCCACAGCATATTTTAATTATTGGTAGTAGTTGTATTGGGGTAGCAATAGAGACCGTAATCAAGGACCAGGGCAGGGGTCAGCAACCTGCAGCATACATGCCAAAGGTGGCACGCGAGCTGATTTTTAGTGGCACTGTGCTGCCAGCCGGGGTTCCAGCCGCCGGCCCCGCTCAACCCGCTGCCTGCCTGGATGGACAGAACCCTGGGCTGGCAGCGGGCTGAGCGGGGCTGGTGGCCAGGACTCCGGCTGGCAGGGGCTGGCAGACGGAACCCCAGACTAGCAGCGTGCTGAGTGGCTCAGCCCGCTGCCGGTCTCGGGTTCCGTCTGCCACCCCCGCAGCCAGTCTGGGGTTCCATCCACCGGCTCCTACGAGCCGGGGTTCTGGCTGCCAGCCCCGCTCAGCCCACTGCCAGTTTGGGGTTCTGTCTGCCGGCCCCTGTGAATGTGAAATGTATTACTGGTATGCGAAACCTTAAATTACATCAAATAAATGAAGACTTGGCACACCACTTCTCAAAGGTTGTTGACCCCTGGACCAGGGCCTCATTGTGCAAGGCAAGAGGGTCCTTTCTGAAAGAACTAATTACGAATTCTTCTTTTTTCAGTTGGCTTAATCTAAGTTGGTATTTGTTTGAGGTTTGCAACTCTGAAATGTGGATTTAAATAGATGGAAAAATAATTTAAATGATTTGAAAAAAATACAAAGAAATCTGTTTGGCATATTTTAAAATTTAGTATTTAGTATGGTTGCTTGGCTAATGTAATCTTTTTTCTAATGTAGATACAGGTCGTCAGCAATATTTGAGTTATTAAAACATGAAAATATGTATAACTGTAAGATTCCTTTCCTGTATGGGAGTCAGACTAGATGACCCTTTCGGTCCCTTTTAACCCTATGATTCTATGTATATTTTGATTCATTTCAGTAAAATGGAAAATATATAAAGGATATTGAAGAATAAGTTTGAAAGGCAATTAACAGAAAACAAGAGCTTACCTTAAACAAGAAGTAATGGCAAAGGTTATAGTTAGAAAGTATGTTATGGAAAACAGGGGGATCACTTTCCTGATATTTCCTTCAAACTCTTCCTGTCTGGATATTGAGGTAAAGTAAGCCACCTGCCATTAAAAAATATAATAGGTTAAATAAAAATTTTCTTTAGCCTTGTATTTTATACATAGCATTAAAATACTATAGGAATAGGGTTCAGATTGTTATTTTAGGCACTGCCATTTTAATATTATAATTATGATTTTAGCTGTAATTATCTACTGTAAACCCTAAGCTAAAAATCACATATTAAGGATAGGAAAAAATTAGCACACAGTTAAGTATTAATTAAAACTAATCATACAGTCCAAGAGAAGACGAATGACCCTGCGGCTCGGCCCCAGAACCAGCGCCCTGGCCTGAGCGCCGCCGAGCCGTGTGGGGGGCCCAGCCGCGTGGTGCGGCTCATGGGCCGGATTCAGTTCGCGGCCGTAGTTTGCCCACCCTGGCCTGGAGTGGACATTGCAACCTAGCCAAGGGCAGGTGCAGCACAAGCGGCCCCTCCCTTCGGCATTTCAGCGCCTTTCCTCTCATTCCGGATCCGAGTTTGGGTGCCGGGTTCGGGAACAGAGCCCGGCGCTCCGGCTCTCCCGCCCCCGAAGCGGGGAGGCTACAGCAGGAGGATCCCGCTGCACACCCCGGGGAGGGCTCCGTACCCCAGGGGGCTGCTCGGCGCTGTACCTGGACAGAAGTGAGATTTAAAGCCTCCAGCTCAGCCGGGATGCGCTTGAGGAAGTTTTCCAGCCACTGCAAACTCCTCTCTCGGTCCGCGGCTTCGTCTTCTCTCAGGTAATAAACCAGCCTCAGGGCTTTGGCTGCCTGCACCCGGGAGGCGCCCGCTCCGCCAGCCAGCTGAACGCCTCCTAAGAAGGTGCCCATGAAAACGCTGCTCCCGAACACGGGGTACGTGAGCTGCGGGAGGAGGGTCTCTAGCCGGGCCGGCTCCCCCTGCACTGCAGCCAGGAGCGGGTTGGGGCTGCCGCAGGACCCGTTGCTCCGGACGCACAGGTCCGGGTAGGAGAGTTGGGTGCCCGGGTCCCCCCCGGGAACAGCGAGGCTCTGCACCGCCCCGTCCAGCCGCAGGAGCTCCCCGAAGGCTCCCGCCGTCAGGATGTTGTTGCCCGAGGCGGAGACCGCGATGAGGGAGGCGAAGGCGCCCTCTGTGAGCAGCCTCTGGCCGGAGAAGCGCTCGGAGTCGCGGGTCGGGAAATGCTCCTGGGCAAAGCGCCTCTCGCTCTTGGCGGGCCCCCCGAGCGGCGTGAACTGCCCCTCGATGTCATTGGCTTGTCTCTGCGGCAAGAAGAGGAAGCCCGCGCCGAGGCCGCCCGAGAGCAGCAGCGGGAGCAGCAGGAAGGGCCACGGGTGGGCGCCTATCAGCTCCCCGAGCCGGCCGAATCGCCGGCTGAGAAACAGGGCAAAGTTGTCGTGCGGGGGGATGGTCGGTTTGGGGCCGGGACCTGGTTCTGGGTCCAACTCAGAGCCCATGTGCCCACAGCCCCGCCTCTGCTGCTGGGTCCCGGCCTTCGCGCCCGGCTCTTCATGCCCCATGTCCTGTCCGCTGACCCCCGCTCCTGGCTTCCTGCGCCCCCCGGCTGCTCCTGGCCCCGCTCCCTGCCCCGGCGCTAACGTTCAGGAAAGGGGGGGCAGCTCTGCATCTCGCCTGCCCTCATCTGCACTTCGCTAGCTGCCTAAGGCCGCCGCGTGGGAGAGGAAAGAATTGTCTCTAAGCCCTGTGGTTCCATGGTCCTGCTCCTCTACCCACGTAGTGCCTGGGAGGAAAGGAAAAGTGACGGGTAAAGGCTGTGAATGTCTCGCTGGACTGTTATGGGTAGCGCTGCCGCAGTACTTGCCCCTCCTTCCAGTTTCTCTTAGATGATTAATTGACCTGGGTAGGGCTTGTGTCATAAGGAAGTTCTCATAAATAATTATTTACTTACAGTATCTGGTGACTCCTGGCAATATAGTTCCCCATGGTTCCCTTGCTGATATGAGATTATATTGGACAATTCCCTTCCCACTAAAGATATAAAAAGAGAACTACTGAAATAACTAAGGCCAGGCCCATAGCTAGCAAAGAAAAGGTTATTAGGCTGCCCTGGGTGAGGCAGTAAAGATTTAAATGCTGCTGCAAAGATCATTTTCATGGTTCATCGCTTTGACTGTGTCACCCTTCTCTGCATCTCATTCCCTGGCTCCCCCTTCCATCACATTGAACATAAGCTACCTGTCTTCACTTTCAGGACTCTTCACAGCCTGTCTTATAGACTTTAAGGCCAGAAGGGAACATCATGATAATATAGTAGTCTTACCTCCTGCATATTGCAGGCTACAGAAGCTCGCCCGCCCACTCCTCTAATAGACCCCTAACCTCTGGCTGAGTTACTGAAGTCCTCAAATCATGATTTAAATACTTCAAGTTACAGAGAATCCACTATTTACACCACTTTAAACTGTTAGTGACCCAGGCCCCATGGTGTAGAGGAAAGCAAAAAAACCCTAGGGTCTCTGCCAGTCTGACCTGGGGGGAAACTCCTTCCCAACCCCAAATATGGCAGTCAGTTAGACTCTGAGCATTTCAGCAAGACCAAATGAAAGAATTCTCTGTAGTAACTCAGAGCCCTCCCCATCTAGTGTCTGATCACTGGCCATTGGGGATATTTGCTACTAGCAGTCTCAGATTAGCTATATATAAGACTGCGAGTTTGTCATGGAAGTCACAGATTCCGTGACTTTCCCTGACCTTCGTGACTTCTGCAGCGGCTGGTGCTGGCCCAGGGGCTTCCTGAGCCGGGCAGCCCGTGGGCCAGCAGCAGCAGTTTGGGGGGCACTTACCTGGGAGGCTCCCCTGCAGTGTGTGAGAGGGGGCTCAAGGCTAGGAGCAGGAGTTTGGGGGGCACTTACCTGGGAGGCTCCCCTGCAACTCCCAGGTGGCAGAGGAGCAGGGGGGGTCTCCACCCTGCACACTGCCGGTGCCCACAGGCCCCGCCCCCACAGCTCCCATTGGCTGTGGTTCCTGGCCAATGGGAGCTGCGGCAACCAGCACTTGTGGCGGGAGCAGTGGAGGAGCCCCTGTCCTGGCCCCTGCCTCCACCACCTAGGAGCTGCAGGGATGCAGAGCCGGATAGGGAACCCTGCCAACCTCCCCTCCCTAGCACCAGCAGGGGTCCCGGGTCATGCACTGTGGCCCGGCCTCCTCTGCCCCAGCACCAGAGGGGGTCCTGGGTCACCTCAACCCCTGCTCCCAGCACCCTTGGCATCCCCAGTCTGCCCTGCCCACGTTTTAGTCACGGTAGGTATTTTTAGTAAAAGGTCAGGGGCCCGTGAATTTTTGTTTACGGCCCATGACCTGTCCATGACTTTTACTAAAAATACCCATGACAAAATTGTAGTCTTAGCTATATATCATTATAGGCAGTCTCATCATACCATTCCCTCCATAAACTTATCAAGAGCAATCTTGAAGCCAGTTAGGTTTTTTGCCTTCCTGCTCCCCCTTGGAAGGCTATTCCACAACTTCACTCCTCTGATGGTTAGAAACCTTCATCTAATTTCAAGCCTAAACTATTTGGTGGCCAGTTTATACCCATTTATTCTTGTGTCCATATTGGCGCTTAACTTAAATAACTCCTCTCCCTCCCTGGTATTTATTCCTCTGATGTATTTATAGAGAGCGATCATCTCTCCCCTCAGCCTTATTTGGTAAGGCTTTCTTAAACATGGAAGACCATTATTGCACACAGTATTCCAGATGAGGTCTCACCAGTGCCTTGTTTAATGGTACTAACACTTCCCTATCTCTACTGGAAATACCTCCCCAATACATCCTAAGATCACATTAGCCTTTTCCATGGCCACATCACATTGGCAGCTCATAGTCATCATATATCCAGGTCTTTCTCCTCCTCTGTCTCTTCCAACTGGTAAGTCCCAAGCTTGTAGCAAAAATTCTTGGTGTTATTGTGCATGACCTTACACTTTGGACTATTAAATTTCATCCCATTTCTATTACTCTAGTTTTCAAGGTCATCCAGATCTTCATTTATGTTATTCCGGTCCTTTGCATTGGCAATACCTCCCAACTTTGTGTCATCCATAAATTTTATTAGCACACTCCCACTTTTGTGCCAAGGTTATTAATAAAAATGTTAAATAAGCTAGATTCCAAGACCGATCCCCGAGGAACTCCATCAGTAACCTCCCTCAAGCCTGACAGTTCACCTTTCAATATGACCAATATTAAAAACTGAGGCAAAGTATTTGTTTAGTTGTTGGACCATGCCTAGACTATCTTTAATCTTCAGCCTATCTTCAGTGCTTAGCAGTTCCACTTCTTCTTTCCTTGTTCTTTTTATTTTTATGGCTATAGAACTTTTACTGTGGGTTTTAATGTCCCTTGCAAGGTCCAACTCTGCTTGGCTTTTGGCAGTGCTCACCTTCTACTTACACTTTCTGACCTCCAAGAGATAGCTTTACTTGCTGATCCATCCCATCTTCCATTCCTTGTAGGCTTTCTGCTTCCTCATCCAGCTTGGTCTGCAACACTTCCCTATGATTCCCCCCACCCGCCCTTGCTTGGGATGCAGGTTGCAAATAGTTGCTTTATTCTCCATTTATCCTTCCTCCCACCTTTCTTTAGTCTGTTCTCTACCCCAATTCTTCTTTTTCTCCATTGCCCCCCATCCAAGCCCACCTCAATCCTTCAATTCTCTGCTTAATTCTTGTCCTTTTCACAGGATGGGGTGGATATTTAAGGAGTTCAAGTCCCAGCTATGACTTGTACTTGGTTTTTCCTCTCCAGAACATGTAACTGAGGCTATGTGTATACTGCACACCACTGGTCGTGGCAGGTAAGGTATGTGATAGTGTAGCTACATGTTGCTGTGAGAGGCAGGCTGTGTCCAGATTGTGGAGCATAGTGAAAGGCTCTGGCAATGGGGAGGCAGTGGAAAAGGCTCCATCCTGCCAGATCCATAATGTCATCTAGTAGCGACTCATGGGAGAGGCACAAAGGGTCAAGTGACCCTCCAGCAGAGTCAAGTGCTACGTTCCCTCTAAGGTGCGCACCTGCGTGGTTGCACAGGAGGTCACCAAGGGCTATGCAGGCGTGCACACTGCACACAGGGACGTGGGGTGAGGTTGGGGGTGGTGATGGGGGAGGTTGGGGCATCTGGGGCTGCGGAGGCCTCTCCTCTTCCAGCCACACTGCCTGGGACACTGCTCGGCTGCCCCCCACCCAGGTTCAACTTCTGGGGACAGTGGTCGAGCCCCTCCGGCATGTTCAGAGTCAGCTCCTGTCCTCAGAAGCTGAGCCTGGGAAGAAAGCAGGTTGCTGCCACTGTCCCTCCCTGCCCAGGCTCAGCTTCTAGGGACAGGAGCCGACTCTGAGCATGCTGGAGGGGTGCAGGGGCTCCAACTTGCTCAGCCGCTGTCCGAGAAGCCGAGCCCAGGCGGGAGGCAGCCAGGTGCTCTCCCAGGCAGCTGTTGTGCTGCACTGGGCCGCATCCAGGAGTGGCTCCGGGGCCTGGCTGCTAGGGAGAGTAGCTGAACATGCCAGGGGGAGCTGGAGCAGCGGAAGGACAGAGCTCCTCCCAGGTAACATGGGATGGGGAGGGGATGGGGACAGGGACAGTGTGGGCTGGCGACAGAGTGGGAAGGAGTCACGTGGGGAGGTCACATGTCCTCCCTTTTAGCTGGTGCCCCCTTTGTGCCCCTCCCACGAGTTGCCTCTTAGCCCATAATTGTGCCTTTTTTCAAAATGTCACAAACCACTTGGCCCTCCTCACTGCCTACTATCTCTGACAGAAGAATGGAGCCTGCATTGCTCTGCACTATTGTCATGAGCACTGCAAGCACAGGATGCATGATTCTCTTGACATAATGGGAGGAGGATGTACCCTAGGATCTCCCATGGACTGTACCTGCCTGGAGCCTGCCTCAGGCTGGCAAGCAGGAGAGACTCAGTACCCGGCAGCAGGGATGAGGGCTGGGAGCCCAAAAGTGACATTCCCCAGAGTTGAGCGGCAGCCAGATGGGAAAGGGACTGGAGTAGGAAATGGACCAGGGAAGTTGACGAGAGGCAGAACACCCTTCAGAGCAGGGGATCAGCAGAGTTGGCCGCAGAGGGCCCTGAGTCAGAATCTAGTAGGGTGGTCCCGGGTTCCCCTATCCCATCTGTTTGTTTGCTGAACTATTGCCCCTAGGCAGAGCATCCGCCAATTGAATTATTGCCATTGAGCAGGACTACCACCAATTGAGCTGTAACCAGCAGGGAGGAAGGCCTACACAGACCCGCTAATCACACAGTCCCAGACCACCCCTTTGTAGCCTGGTGTCATGTTGTAGGTGTGCCCCACCTTAATTTCCCACATTTGAGATAGCCATAGTCACTTTAACAACCCTGGCAGAAGAAGTCAACCCTCGGGGAAAGCCACCTAGGGCGTCTTTCCTCCGATGGGGAGATCCACGTTCGGAATCTCGGTGGGTAGCGGGGAGCTGGGACTGTGGGAGGCAGCAGGGCTCCCAATGGGGAGTGGGTTGCCCAAGTGGCAGCTCAAGCCGGGAGCCTGGGTGGCAGCCTGGCTTGAAGTGGAGACCATGCAGCAGGAGCTGTGAAATTGACAAGAATGATAGTTAACCTATAGAAGGAACACAGTGTCTACATAGATACTGCATCGCCCTGACTACACTGACATAAGTCCTATGACTCTTGTTGAGGTGGTTTTGTTATGTTGGCATAGCAGGGAGTTACACTGGCGGGAGGAGCATTTCAGTATGTACCCCTCCACTGTTTTATCAACAAAAGCTGACTTTTTCAACAAAACTGTGTAGTATAGACAAGGCCTAAGTGCTTTTTCAGGGATCCTATGAGAGAGGTTTATCTATTGTTCTACCAGGCTGTCCTCCCATGTTTAGCACCACTAACAAGTTTCTTCAGAGGGAAGATCCTTCTATTACATGGTAGATAATGTACTTTTTACTTTTGTTAGAAAACTACCAGGAAGGTTTACTCAAGTGCAAGTGATCAAAAATGGTGTCTCACTTTCAGATATAGATGTTGCTAATTCTGACAAGCAGCTTCCAAATGCATCTGTTTGTAGCTTTGGTCACACAACAGGTTGAATAGAAGTTGGAAGAAAAAGTTGATATTAGTCTTCTTGCAAAACAGAAGTTCTTTTGTACAGCCAGAGCATTCTATACTACTGTAGCCAGGCATGCATGTGAGAAGCTACCTCCGAATGATGAAATGTTAAAGATGGCAGCATTTGTGAACTTTGATAGTAGGGAAAACTTTGCTGGCAGATACCAGCACACGTTTAATTTATCTCCACTGGAGACAGAGGAGCTGCAAGAGGAGCTTGTTGATTATCAGTTGATGCAGAAATCAGATATCCCTCAGTGAGTATGGGATGAGGCAGCACTACAGACTAACACAGATAACACTACTGTACAAAACAGGATGGACACTGTGTGGGCATATGTTAGCATTGTCAAAAGCCGTAGTGGTCTTCTCAGGTTCCCATTACTGTCCAGGGCTGTCTTAGTTTTACCCCACTCAAATGCAGGAGAAGAGAGCATTCAGTCTTGTTCGAAAGAATAAGGCACCATTTTGACCAAACCTTGGCCTGGGGGGACACTGTCCTCTATTGTCCAAGTGAAGCTGGCAAATCCTGAGCCATGTTTCAAGTTTGAGAAGAAGTTATAAAAACAGCAAAAGGGACCACATGGTAATATAACAAAGCACATGAATAAAACGTGAAACCAAATTAGATAATAAAAGAAATGTGGAATCGGTATCCTTTATTTATGGTTTGTTAGCTTTAAAGTAATAAAATTCAGTTTAATTACTTTATTTTTATATTCATTTAATGTATTGTTTGGTTGTGTTATTTTAAATATTTAATTTTAATTATTTATTTTACATTTATTTATTTTGGAATCTGATCACTTTATTTTAGTTTGCTGTAAATGTAATATGAGCAGTAATATACAAACCAAAGATTATTTATACTGTTAAGTGTTTTTCAAATAGATGATCACTATGACAAGGTGATATGCATAATAAACATATTGTTGTATTGATAAAAGTTTTTTCTTTTTTGTTAGGTTCATATAGATGTAAGCAGAGTCTGGATGAGCTCTACCCTGACATCTGGTAGTGAATTGTGGCGAGTTGTGGAAAAGAACTTCAGGGGCTGATCTTGTTTGCATAGGCACACCCACCCCGCCTAGCATGAGCCCAAATGGCCACTTTGGCTGCTGTGGGATCCCCAGTTTCTCTGTTACTGGGGCAGGAAGAATAAAGTGTTGTTACCCTGATTATGTGAATCAAGCCCAGTGAAACTGTTTTATGACAGAGGGACTTGCCATCAGCTAAGTAGCACTTGTTAGACAAGAGACATGGGTTCCAAAACCCAGTGAATTGAGAGAGGCTGGGGGCAGATATTTGTACCTGATGGTATGGGCCCCTTTTGAGAGCCTGAAACACCAATTGCACCTCCTCCTCCTCCTCCTCTCTCCACTGTTGAATGTCAGAGCTAATTTTGATTCCATTAGGAGTCTAGATACAGGCTGCTGAGCTGAATTCACTTTGGGCCAATGGTGCACCAGCACTGGGGCTCCCCTACTACAAGCTGAAATCACTAAGAGCTGAAGTTACTAAAAGCTGAGATCACTGAGTGCTGTGTTAACTAGTGAGGGAGCTTGAAACTATATTGCTAAGCGGCTGGCAGAGCGGAGCAGTTCGCAGGACGGCTGGAGCAGCTCACGGGACGGCTGGTGGAGCGGAGCAGGTGGCAGAGCGGAGCAGTTTTGTGGGATGGTTGGAGCGGCCCAGGGGATGGTGAATGGAGTGAAGCGGCGTGGAATGGAGCTGAGCAGTTTGTAGGACGGCGGGAGTGGCTCACAGGACGGCTGGTGGAGTGGAGCAGCTCGTGGTGATGGCTGCAGCAGATCCCCACGGAAAGGCGGGGCAGTCGGCCTCGGACCACATAAGGTGCCCCTTAACACCCCGTGTGCCCCTTTTCCCCCCCCCTCCCATTTCCACCCAGGCTGCAGGAGGGCAGGGGTGTAAAACTGTGCAGATAAACTTTTGAACTCTGGGGCTGCACTGACCAGGGACAGAGACGTTTGGAACTTTGGGTGATTCTTGGGTTGCTGGACTCAAGAACCGAAGGAAAAGGACACGGCCCAATTTCTGGGGTGAGTCTTTGCTCATGGTTTGGTCTATGAACTCTAGTTGTGGTGTTTTCCCAATTTAATGCTGATGTCATTTACCTCATGTTATTAAACATTTTCTGCTACACTGCCCCTCTGTGCTTGCGAGAGGGGAAGTATTGCCTCTTTGAGGTGCCCAGGGGTGTGTGTAAGATTTTCCCAGGTCACTGGGTGGGGGCGTGATCTGGTTTTGTGTTATGTTGTTGGGAGGGGACCCCTATGTACTGAACCTGGCCCTTGCTGCTATCAACTTGGCCTGGCAGAAGGGTTACATAAAAACAGTTTATTTTTGAACGTTTCTCTTGTTCTGTCCACTGACTGTGTGCCTAAACCAGGGGTTATTAACTCTGATCCTCAGGGATCTCCAGCCATCCAGGTTTTTGTTCCAACCAGCAAATAATTGTTTTTATTAAAATCCACTGGTTTGCATTGCATATAGAATTCTCATGTGCCCCTAGACTTTAGTATGAATTAGGACATTTAAGTATTTCTTATGCAATATTAAGCAGTGTACATTTTAAAACTATTAAGTTCTGGTTGGATTAAAAACCTTGACTTTTGGATGTCATGAAGGACCAAAGATGAGTCCCTATCTAAGGCCTTGGCTACACTTACCAGCTAGTTCGACGGCTGGAAATCGAAGTTCTGGGTTCGACTTATCGCGTCTAGTCTGGACGCGATAAGTCGAACCCGGAAGTGCTTGCCGTCGACTGCGGTACTCCAGCTCGGCGAGAGGAGTACCGCGGAGTCGACGGGGGAGCCTGCCTGCCGCGTGTGGACCAAGGTAAGTTCGAACTAAGGTACTTCGACTTCAGCTACGTTATTCACGTAGCTGAAGTTGCGTACCTTAGTTCGAATTGGGGGGGGTAGTGTAGACCAAGCCTTAAGCAATGACTTAACACACCATCTGGAAAGTCCCAC
>NC_048299.1:8078633-8147416 GCF_013100865.1 Trachemys scripta elegans | reverse complement strand
CTTTCGTGGGTAAGAACCTCACTTCTTCAGATGAAACTTGCATCTGAAGAAGAGAGGTTCTTACCCACGAAAGCTTATGCTCCCAATACTTTTGTTAGTCTTAAAAGTGCCACACCACCCTCTGTTCCTCACCCCACACTGAGTTTTTCATAGAGGCATCGGTTGTGAAACAATTCAATCTCCTAATGTGGCCTCTATTTCACGGGGCATGAAATTTCACTCGCTTTGCACCATATTAAGCCCAATTGCTTGTAATTCACTAAAAGGCACCTTCCAGAATTACAACCATATATTGGTGTCTAACTACCTACTGCTGCCGGGAGACGTTGTGATATGAGGACACCAGGAAACAGAGAATCCACCATTTCCCTGGGTAATTTGTTCCAGTGCTTAGTCTCCCTCACTGTCAAAAATGCGTGTCTTACTTCTCCTTTGAATTTCTCTGGCTTCAGCTGACAGCCCTTGGTTCTTGTTGTGCCTTTCTTGGCTAGATCGAATTAGCCCTGCCCCATGAAATCCGATCTCCCTGTCCTGCTGGGAGCCCCCCAGCCAGGAGAAACCAGTAGGGGCCTCCTAGCTGTTTCTCTGCCAGGCTGGTGATAGGATTTCCTCTCCGTGGGGATATCAGATGCACCTGCAGAGGCAATGCAGAAGTGAGTGCGCTGCATCAGCCCGGCCTTGGGCTCAGGGCTTTGGCCTTGGCAGCTTCTGCTCCAGTCACGTCTCTGGGTGCCTGGACTCAGAGCTTCTGGCCCCCCTGTGGCTGTAGCCAGGGCTGGGGCACTGGGCTCAGGACTTTCATGCCTCTCCGCACTCCTGTCAGCTCTCAGGGTACCTGAGCTCGGGGCTTCTGCCCGGCATCTGCAGCTAGGGCTCAGGGATTCCCTTGCAGTTCCTTCTGGGGCTCAGGTGTCCATTTTTCTGGATGCCCCAAAAATGATAGGAGCCGAGGTGCTCCCAAGTAGTAGGTAGGAGCTGAGGTGCTCCCAAGAGCAGGGACCCACCTGGGAACCTCCTCTAGCTTCAGAAAGGTTGCTGGCTGCTGCCCTTGGAGCCCAGGTCTGAAGGCAGCACGGAAGTGAGGGTGACAATGCTGTGACCCCCCTACAACAACCTCTGAACTCACCCATTCTCCCATTTTTGTCGGGACCCCCATGGTTATAATACCATGACATTTCAGATTGAAACATTGAAATGGTGACATTGTTCAATTTCAAGGCCAGAGGGTTTTTAAATTAGTCAAAGTGAGCCTGAATTTGGTAGGGACCTGGCTATTATGGAAGTCCTAGCAGGTTTGCACTCCCAGTTCTCCTGAAAGGCCATTGAGAATTCATGCTGCCTGAGAAACTTCCCAGAATAAGCTACCAGGACTGGGGGCAATTGAAAAAAAAAACAACCAAAGCCTGAGCTAGGATGGAGAGCATTGATCCAAGCGGTGTTTGAACCCCTCCACCCCCACCTGCTTGCCTGCAGAGAAATGGACAGAGGGGCACTGATTTCTATTTGTGAACTTACTAAAGACCATGGGCTTCAGCATGAGCCGTATAGCCCATAGTCTGAGCTCTTGGATAAACAGCAAAGTTGGCTTTTTAGAAACCTTTCCCCCCAGTGCTCTGTATCCACTTTGGATTGTGCCCAGCAGAGGCTGGTGGAGGGGAGGGGAAGGTAGAGGAGGCCATGCAAATGTTGTGGTATCTGCACTACCCCACAGACACACACACACAGGACCCTCTGTTGCTTCTCAAACAGCAATGCACAGCATATTAGCCAGGACAGTAAATTATTTGGCCATAACCTACAAAATCCTCAGTGTCGAAAGTACAATTTATCTAGAAAACAATGGGAGGGAGGGGTTAGAGAGTTGCAGTAACCACCTGGATTTCCAGTCTCTGGCCAGGCACATCCCCCTCTCCACAGTTTTCACTGATATCTTCTCCAAACTGGTCCTCCTGATATAATCTGAGGTCACATCCTGGCCTTTAGGGACATTGGCAGGATCTTCACTGTTCCCAGCTGCAGCATCACCCTCGTTATCCTGCCTGATAAGGATCCCGCCAGGGCTCAGCTAAATGGCATGTGTCATGACAGGTTCTTTGCTGAGGGCCCTTGACAGCGCCCAGTCGAGCTCTGAATCGGATGAGCACGTGCAGGTGCATTTCCTGACTTTTTACTGGAATCCTGGACCCTCTCATGCTGCTGCTTCAAATGTTTCCTCCTCTCTCCGCGCTGAGCAGCAGAATGCTCATTGCCCTTTGGCTGTGCGACAGACGTCTCGTCCTGCTGCTCGGAAAGAAACCGTATTCACAGCTCTAATCCTGGCACATAGTGATCAGAATCTTGCCGTGCTCCTCGAAATGTATTTGTGATTGGACGTGCTTCTTGCTAGGAGGGATTTTCAGATATATGAATGGCATAAAATAGAGGGAAAGACAAAGAGAAGCATCAACATGTCTAAGAACTTGAACAATATTTGAAGACCATCTATTGGTGTCTAACTACCTCCTGCTGCTGGGAGACGCAACTGGTATTTTAACGACACACATATGCCGCCCGTGCCTGACCTGAGAATCAGAACTCTGAGAAATTCTGTCCCCTTGTCTTCGCAGAACAAATAAACCCCACCTCCAATTACCTCTTACATAATCCATTTGAGTTCAAGAAAGAGAGACCTCTCTTGCAAAAAGTTTTAACATGACGGGGCAAAGACTAAGGTGAATGGTCTATTTTTCTTTCAGTTCTAATACTGAGGGAGATCTCCAAAATCTATTCTGTCTACCAAGAGAAAAGATTGTTTTTTCCGTTCTCAAAGTGCTGATGGTTTTGACCCCAAAATGTTGTCTTCATTTTCTCTCACAAAATAACTTGCAGTGAAATGGGACCAACTCCCTAAACTATCCTGAACGCTGCATGCCAGAGTTTGGGAATATCAGGATAGATCATCACCTGGCGTCAGTTGTCACGTATCCATCAGCATCAACAGAGCTATGGTGATTTATACCAACGGAGTGTCTGGTCCATTGTGCTGTACTGAGTTAAAAGATTTCATATGCTGTGCAAATGAACATGGTCTGTTTAAAATTACCCCTTGGTTTCAGAGAATCTTGTTTAATGGAGGGTTTTTTTCTTTCTTTTATTTATTTATTTTTTTCCTAAACATGTGCTTCATTTATTTGAATATCAAACATTTTCATTTAAAATTTCCCAGAGTAAGTTTTGTGCTGGTGAAATATTCCCAGTCAACAGCCCTGGAGAGAGAAGAAAAAAGACAGTACAGTATGGAATGGGCAGCACTGGCTTCCCCAGTGCACCATTCTCTGCCCCCATGGAAGGTCTCATGGTTTCGGGGTGGATACACACCGATAATGGAATGAAATCTCTCTTGCATAGTTCAGTTTTCTTCTTAGTTTGAAGTCGGAGAAGGAACAGGAACATCTGGACCCACCTAGCTTCCAAGGGAACCATCTTTCTTGATGCTGTTTGACCTGCAATTCATTGTGGCCCTTGAGGTGGAGATCAGTGGGTATTCTCTATGAAGCTGCTTTATGACTCTGTGAAAGAAATATCTTCTGAGAAGGACAGGCTGGTCCTCCCACTGTCTCCACTCACTCACGGTAAATTATAGCCATTTGTAGCCGTAGTTGTACAGGATGATAAGATACTGCATGTGAGCACGGGAGAGAGAGAGATGTTTAACTTAGTATTCATTAGGGTCCTTTCCTTTTGAGGTAGAAGCTTTTCCAAACTCACTTGCTGCCTCTGCTTCCCCACTGAAGAACTCCAGGTTTAGGCTGTGCAAGAAGCCAGAGCTGGCATGAGGCTCTCACCCATAGTTTTAATTCAGCTCCCACTGCTTAACTTTGCTCTTCATTCATATCTCCTCAGTTAATATACAGTGAACCATTGTGAACATAATCTTATTGATTTCAACAAGAATGCTGTTTATTGAACTTAATCAGAGTTTATCCCTAATCTGTGGTTTTAATTGACTTATTATAAATAGCATAGCTCCTGTTTTAATTATGAAAAGGTGATAGAGTGCTAATGTGAGGCTTAAATCTACTACTCCAAGCACCTCCCTGCAATAGATCAGGTGGCTGTGGTGACACCTGGCCCTTTAGTTTCATAATAAGAAAGTTATATTTGCAATTGCCAACTTTGCATTGTTTGTGGTTGGCATTTCTAAAATGCTGACTTGGAAAGAAAACATTTGCAATTGTCAATTGCTTCGAAGCAAGCAGACTTTTGAAATTCCAGAATGCTCACCTCCTTTGTTTTAAAGTCATTCTTTTTCTCCGCCATTGTCTTTCAGTTCATTTTCTGTAAATAGCTACAGTATTGGTGTGATTCACTTAGAAATTAGATTTGTTTTAACTTTACTAGCAATTTTGGCTCTTTCTATCTGAAAACGATTCTTGAATTAATTTATTTTCTATCCCACATTACATCACAGTTAGGAGGGAACACGGCATTTGAAAGTGTTCTGGATATTGCGTTGTTATAACAAGGTAAGAGTTGATGATGTTTTAGGATCAGATTCTGAAACCTGGAAATGATAACGGATATAATAATATATTAATATTAACTTTTGTGCAAAAAATCCTTTATTTTTCAATAGTCTGTTTAATATAATGTTTTTTTCTCTTGATGTTTTCTGATGGTTTCCTATTATGGTGAAATGTGATTAGTCCAAACAGGACAATTGAAACGTGCGCGTGTGTGTGTGTGTGTGTATGTGTGTGTGTGCACATGCGTTTTATTTTTTCACATTGATAAGGTAAAGAATTCTAGAAATCTAGTACCAAAATAGCCACATTACTAGGAAACAGGGCTTCCAGATGAGTGTGACTTTATGCTTCCATTTCCATATGGAAATTTTGATTCCTGTCTTTGGTGTTTCTTTGTCTCATGGAGAAATGCAAGAACTTTGTTATTGGTGACCTTGTTCATAACCATAGGTGGGCAAATCTGAAAAAAACTAGGAGCTGTAATAAAAAGCAGCCAAAGAAGACCAATTTGTGCAAAAGATGCATATCTCAGGGAAATGATTGAATATTCATGCAAATATATTGTTCACCATGTTTTTATTTTTTATTTGCAAGATTTTAAACAGAAATGATCTCAAAGTATTAAAGTGCTCGAATGAAAAGTCCACCAGCTATTCCAGTTTATACCAGCTCCGGATCTGGCTCCATAACTTTACCTTTAAAGAGATTTCAGGTAGGAGCCCAAGTAGAGAGATGTTTGGGAGGGTCTGGCTGTATTTTGCATTGGCTGAGTTGGCCAGTGAACTGGTCATGCCATTTCGTTATAGATGTTGTTTCTACTAATCAGTTAAAGGCAGGTAAAGCTATCACAAACATCTTAGAATTTTAGACCCTGCTTTCAATTTCCTGATTTCAGTGCATTCAAAATCTCATACTTAATAGTTCAAGAAAAGAGGAAGTGTTTTTTCCTCTTTGAGTTCATATAAATTTATAATTTGTTGTGAACTTTACTAATCTATTTGCCTTGAAGATATCCTCCTTTAGGGAGTGCAGAAGGTACAAATACACTGACCGTTACCTTGCCTTGCTTCTCACTCTGCTAGCTGGAAAGATGATTAAATCTGATATTAACAAATAGCCTGACCCAAAGTGCACTGAAATAAATGGAAAAACTTCCCTTGGCATCAATCTGTTTTGGATCAGACCCTCCTACAGTGAGTGGGAACACTAAATTCCTAGGAAATAGATGAAAACTGCCCTCCTCCCACAAAACCAAACAAATCTCTTTTTCATTGAACTCTTCCATGGAAATGTCAGCATTTGTACAAAAAATAAAATAAAATAAAATAATAATAATAAATACAAATATTGTTATTGGGGAATCCTAGCACTGTAGGGGGGAAGTGACGTCATGTAGTCAAGTCAGACTCCCCATGCTGGGGCAAGACCAAGAAACACCAAGTCAACGTCCCGATGGGCGTTTCTCTGACCTGTTCTGAAACACCTTGTATGCTGAGCATTCCACACGTTGATCTGTCTAGCTGAAGTTCCTCATGCTCTCATTCTCCTTTATAGGCCAGTCTTGTTGGTTCGACTACACCTCCCAGTTGCTCTTTTTCAAAACCAAAATACTTCAGATTTTAGCCAAAATATACCAGCGCCAAAATATTTTGGATTTGGGGTTTTATTCATAAAAGCTCAAAAATTTCCAAGGGGGTAGGTGGGAATTTTGACCAGCTCTACATAAAAAGCCTCTATTAACAGTGAGGGTAATTAACCCTTGGGATGATGTACCAAGGGTCGTGGTAGATACTTAGTTTATGGACAATTTTAAATTCAAGATTGGATGATTTTTTAAGAGATATGCTCTAATTTACAATGAAAAATATTGGAAAAAAATGATGACCTATGTTATACAAGCAATTAGACTAGATTGGGGGGGTTGAATTTATAGTCTGCAAACACCTTGGGATCCACAGTCTATATCTAAAGGGTCCTCAAAAGGTTGTTGTTACCTTAGAACACTGCTTTTCAACCTGTGGTCCGTGGATTCATAGGGGTCCACAGATTATGTCTATAATTTCGATTTCCAATTAAAATTTTTGATTCATCCGCAAATGAGAAAAAAAATCCACTGGTCTAGATAATCAAAATGGTTCCTTTGGGCTTTGGAATCTATGACTAAATTGAATTTCCGTTGTTTCGGCATCTCTTAAGAGATAACACGAGTCTCCACTGTACATCAGATTTATTGTTGTGGTACCCATTGCTTCTATCCCCTCCTCTGCCTCTTTTTTGACACAGAGCACTGTGACAGGAGAAATGGCTCCCGGAAACTGCACCAGAGTGACTGGCTTCATTTTCTGGGGAATAACTGACAGTTCAAAGCTGCAAAACATCCTCTTTGTGTTCTTCTTTGCCATTTATTTCTGCACCCTGGTGGGAAATGTCTGGATGATTGTGCTGATTAACGTTGACTCCCAACACCACAGCTCCATGTACTTTTTCCTCAGCAACTTGTCACTCTTAGATGTTGTCTCCTCCCTTGTGATTGCCCCCAAGGTGATGCTCAATTCCCTAGTGAAGAGTAAAGACATTTCTTTCCTTGGGTGTGTGGTTCAGTTTTTCCTCTTCTTCTTCTGTGGCAACAATGAGCTTTGCCTCCTGGCTTTGACGGCCTACGATCGCTTTGTGGCCATCTGTAACCCATTGCTTTATAATGTCATCATGTCCAAGAGAGCCTGCTTCCAGCTGGTGGTTGGCTCTTCCCTATGCGCCTGTGTCAATGTCACTGTGCATACGTGTACTGAATTCAGTCTGTCCTTCGGTCACTCCAATATCCTCAATCATTTCTTCTGCCATATTCGCCCATGCCAAGAAATCTCCTGCTCTGACTTTCGCATCAATAAGCGAGTTCATTTCATCTTTGCAGCCATAGAAACAATAGGCACCATTCTCACCATCCTCATCTCCTACATTTACATCATCTTTGCCATCCTGAGGTCCGCTCCACTGCAGGAAGGCACAAAGCCTTCCCCACCTACGCCTCCCACCCGACTGTCATTTCCATCTTATATGGGACCCTGATCTTTACATATTTAAGACCCTCGTCTGGCAGCTCAGTGGATTGGGAGAAAATGGTGGCCGTGTTCTATACCCTTGTGATCCCCCTGCTGAACCCCTGATCTACAGCCTGAGGAACAAGGAAGTGAAGGGTGCTCTGAGGACGACAATATACCAAAAACTTGTTCCTCAATGTATGTAAATATGGGGACTGGTTTTTACCAATCAGTACTTGAGTGCAAATAGGAGCTAGTTCTCACTCATTAAGTCATTGTGCAGAAATTTCTATCATGTGATTTACAGGAGAAAACAATATGGAAATGGAACTTGAGCCAGATAATGAAGGAAGGCACCATTTCCCTTGAAAAACAATGTCCAGTAACAGTGTTACAGCTTCTCCTTTATGCATTGATATGTGATTTCTCCAATATAGGCATCTCCCCCTGCTTATTCCACAACCTTTTGAACTATATTGGTTAATTTAGCAGATGATATAAAGAGGAGAGACTCAGAGTGTAATTGCTAGTCATTCTCCCCAAGTATGAAAATGAACTGGAGGGAGGGAGTGCTGAGTGGTGGATTATCTCTGATGTCACAATGCTACTGCTCAGGCAGCATCAGTGGGCAACAAATGTGCAGTATGTGTGTGTGGGGCGGGGGACAGGCTTTCCAAGTGCTCCTCTTTTTGCAAAATTCCTAAAGAAGCCAACAACATAACTACACAAAATACACATTAATGATGATTCCACATCAAAGGGCAGTTGTTTGCTACTTTCCTTAGTAAGGGCTAGTTGAAAATAAGATGAAATATTCCATCTCTTTTTCTTAGATATTGTTTATCTGCTTCTTACACATTCAGGGTTATAGCTTAGAACTTTCACTGAAACAGAAGTTTGCATAAAATGAGTTTTGTTTTAATACAGTTTAATTTAATTACTTTCAATATTCTGATCAATACAGCATTGAGTGATGAAACAGGGATTTTCACAAAGATAACAATGGCAATAAAATATATACTGAAAACAACATATGAGTAAAAGCTTCATTGTTTAAATAGCACATATATAAAATATTTTCTTTCTATTAAAAAACAAAGGAAATTAACAAACAAAAACGCCTTCATTTAACATTATTTAAGTTTGCTTTCATCAATAAAATAAACCATAAAATAATTAGGAAATACAAAGTCAAGGATTTAAAAAGGATTAAAAGGTTACAAAGTTTTGCATTCTCAGGTTAGCAAATGTCCAAATAAGTGTTGCCCTGGCACCCTTAATTCAGTTCTCTTGTTCATTTCCATGATGATGCAGACTTTAATGACATGATCTCATATTATTTTTTTTCCACGGGACCCCTTCCTTATTCAGTGCACGGGATTTTCTGCTCTGGGGCTGTGTACTGAAAGAGTTTGTTGTCTGTAGGATCCCTGCCTCATTTATTGCAGAGTCAATGTTGCATGGGCAATGCTCATTCTGGTACTTCCTAACTTGAGACAAAGCTTCATTTTGTAACCTTTTGGTCCTTTATGCATTTCCTAATTTTTATAGCTTACTTTACTGATGAGACCAACCTTTATGACAAAAGGATTTGGATTTTGTGTGTGTGTGTGTGTGTGATGTATCCATTATTTATCTATTTAGTGTCAATAGTATGTGCTTTACAAGACAGAAAAAGTAAGGACATTCCCTAATACAAAGACCCTATGATCTAAGGAAGACTGACACACACAAAGAAAGCAGGATATGTAAGAACTAGGGATTTCTTTCTTTCTTTTGATGAATAGTCATTTATTTATTATTATTATTATTTATTAAAGAAAGGGTGGTGGATTGGGGAACTTGTGTGGTGAGGATGTTCTATGCAGAAGGAGCAATATGTAAACACACAAAGAATGGAATGGAAGAAAGAAACACACATGGTATTGGTGCTAGCAGTACTGGTAAAGAAGAGTGGAAGGGAGGTGATGTAGAAAAGGACTAGATTTTTGATTACGGCCTGTCCCTGTAAATAGCCCCGTCATAGGATGGCTTGGCATTATAAGGACTGGAGGCCTGAGCTCAGCCAATCCTAGCTGCTAAGAAGCCCCACCTGAACAGGGATCAGCTGATTCTCTTACTGATCAACAAGGGGCAGAAGAGGAAGTGTCTGAGAGAGTTACAGGAGCTGCAGAGAAAGGAAGGAGCAGCAAGGACGGCTAGAGACGGAGAGTTTGGCAATAACCTTGGGCGAAAGACCCAGAGAGCAGAGACTAAGGCCAGCAGTGAAATTGACGTATGCTGTTCTTCTCCTTTTGGTTTGTTGTCTCTTGGAAAATAAATAAAACTCGTCTGGAAGGGCCGGCAAGGCTGATCTGTTGTGAGTGCTGCTGTGGAGCCTGGAGGAGGGAGAGATGGATGGCAGGGTGCTGCAGACCGACTCAGGCCACAAGGGGGTGCTTGGGAGGAGGTCATGAGCAGGGGAGGAATGGGGTTTGGGAGGAGACAGCTCTACAACCAAAGCCAAAGGGGAACCCTGAATTTGTGCACCCAACAGTTTTCCTGGTATTTCAAGTTCTAGACTCCAGTCTGGTCGGAAGGCAGCAGTTCAGAACCATCCATAAATCACATTTAATTGGGCTGCGAAGTTTCACAGGCACAAGGTTCATGCTCTCAGAGTTCAAATAAATTGGAAAACCAGCATCATACATTGCAAGTAGCACCCTAGGCCGGCAAACGGGATGGAACATGACAGGTACTATTGCTGGAGCAGGGATGCTGCATGCCGGGACCAAGTCATGCTCTCCACCGCACTGTTACAGCCCCTTGGGAATCAATGATGAGAATGATGTTAAACCTACTCCGGGCCATTACACCAGCACAGTAAAACCACACCCTGTCCTTCCCCTGGCTTGCTCCAACCTGCCTTCTATAGCAGGTGCTGGGTCGGGGAGGCAAGGGATGTGTTCTACATCAGCCACAGAGCCCATATCCCCCCAGTGGCAAAAACCTTTGCAAAACTTTTAAAGATAATGCATCTGCATGTGATTATCCCCTGTCCCCTAGAGAAATGCGGTGTATTTTATGAGTCTGCCCATCCTTGTCTTGATGATCAGAGCTCAAGGGTGCTAAAGGGATCCTCTCCCAAATGATGCTATGCCAAACATAAACGCACTTCCATCCTATACTTCGAAATCAAGAAAGACGACATATCTTAGAAGGTAGGTGTGAACATTATTTCCATTATAATAGAACTGAAATCTCCTTACATCAGGAAGTTTAGAATCACTAGTAACTAGTAGTTACATCAGGAAATAGCACTTGTCAGAACACCTTGCCAAAGGCAGAAATTTGCAGAAGTCCACTTGTTGATTATTTGAATCTATAATGCAGCCACGTGGGAACAGAAAGGAGATTGTTCTGAGTCTTTCACATGAATTCTCTCCTATAGTCCATACCTTGGGTGACTTCTGGAGTGGATTATTGCAATGTTCTCTATCATGAGACACCCAGCCCAAGAACAGCTGCTGCCAAATGCAGCTGTCCACTGAATTGCAGAGGATATTAGACCTAGGAGGAAATCCTGGGCCATTGAAACTAATGGGAATTTTGCCATAGACTTCAATGAGGCCGAGATTAAATATGTGGAGAGTGATGATCGAGCATTCTCACTGGGGTGTCTTCTACACCTGGAGGTCATTTCCCTGGGCACACACACGTCCAAACTCTGAGTTTTCAAGGCATAGCGTAAGGCTCAGCTCTTTCTCTGAGTGCCGTGTGGCGGTTTGGTTGTGGCGAGCACGGCGTGTTGGAATGCATGTTCATTAACACTTTCTAGAACATCACTGCTTTGCCGAGCAGAGACAATGTCTACAATGGCTGAGTCTAATGCAAATAAATCATTTCTGTGAATCGGATGGACTTTCATTGATATGGTCAGCTGAGATGCTCTACGGAACATTATGTAGAATGTGTTTACATTAGTCTTTTCTCTGATGTTTTTAACTCCATCTTTCCTATAAATTCCATGACTTCTTTTCTTCTTTTGAGAGCACTTTTGGCTTGTGTGTGTGTATGTATGTATATGTGTATATATATATATATATTGTGACAAAGTTCCTCCTCTATCTTGGTGGGTCCTGCGCTTATTGGCGGATTTTCTTGCCTCAGAGATTCACCATGTGGGTTGGGGAACAGCCCAGAGACCTTCCCCTCTGAGAGAATCCACAGTCCAGGTCAGTTGGGAGGTTTGGGGGGAACCCGGGCCCACCCTCTACTCCGGGTTCCAGCCCAGGAGGCACTATAGACTGCAGCTGTCTATAGTGCCTCCTGTAACAGCTGCATGACAGCTACAACTTCCTGGGCTACTTCCCCATGGCCTCCTCCAAACACCTTCCTTATTCTCACCACAGGACCTTCCTCCCGGTGTCTGATAATTCTTGTGCTCCTCAGTCCTCCAGCAGCACACCCTCTCACTCTCAGCTCCTTGCGCCTCTTGCTCCCAACTCCTCACACTCCCCCCACAAACTGAAGTGAGCTCCTTTTTAAAACCCAGGTGCCCTGATTAGCCTGCCTTAATTGATTCTAGCAGGTTTCTGATTACTCTAGTGCAGCCCCTGCTCTGGTCACTCAGGGAACAGAAAACTACTCATCAAATGACCAGTATATTTGCCCTCGACCAGACTCCTGTACCCCACTGGTCTGGGTCTGTCACTATATATATATATATATATATATATAATATATATAATGTTTTTAGGATCTGAGATCTGTGAACAGGCAGGAGAGCTCTTTTAGCATTCAACATTTATTTATGGTCATCAATCCTGCACTTCCTTTTAAAGTGGGGGCAGGAAATAGTTACATTATAGCAAATTTCTATTAAGCTATCTGATCTCTGGTGCAGGTTCTCTCTTTAGAAGGAATTTGGTCTGCGGAAGCATTTGGATTCACCGGTCTTTTAATGAAACACTGAATAAACACACAGAAATTGCCAGATTGGATCAGACCTGAGCTCCATCTAGTGTCTTGTCTCTGCTAGTGGCTAGTACCAAATGTTGCAAAAGAAGGTTTAATAACCTTCAATAGGTATACGCTAGAGAAAATCTCAAAGAAGCACAAGAACAACAACAACAACAGTATAATAAAGGGTGTCTTCCAGATGGCCAACAGAGGCCTGTTACTTCTTCCAAGTTCGGAATCAAGAGTAATGGCTGAGTGGTACGGCCCTTACAAGGTGATAAAGAAAGTACGGACCGTGGATGACTTAATCAGACAACCAGGGAAGAAAAAGGAACAACAAATTTACCAGAAGCCCTAGAAAGCCAGGGAAAATCTCTTCATAACACCATAACCTGAGGAATCGGAACCAGGACCCCAAATTAATGATTGCCTAAAAAAAATCTCAGTACTTCATGGAAAGAACTTAAACCAAAAGCAAAAGGCACTCCAACTGGTGACCACTTTTCCACAGGTAGTCTCAGCTCTCCTCGGGAAGATGTCCCTGGCACAACATCAAATTAATACAGAACCTGGTAAAGTAATAGGGGAAGGGCTCCAGCCAATCCCCAACAAACTTAGGGGGGCCATCGAGAAAGAGAACAGGACCATGTTAGAACTAGGAGTGACAGGAGAATCCTGAAGTGACTGGAGGAGTCCTATCTTGCTGGTCCCAAAGCCAAATGGCTCACTGTGTTTCTGCATAGATTTCAGAAAAGTGAATGCAATCTCTGTCTTTGATTTCTACGCCAAGACTCATGCTTTGGGTACGTCTACACTACCCGCCGGATCGGTGGGTAGTGATCGATCTATTGGGGATGGATTTATTGCGTCTAGTTTAGACGCGGATAAACCGATCCCTGATCACTCTGCCATTGACTCCAGAACTCCACCATGGCGAGAGGCAGAAGTGGAGTCAACAGGGGAGTAGCGACCGTCAATCCCGTGCCGCGAGGCCGCAAAGTAAGTGATTCTAAGTCGATCTAAGATACATCGACTTCAGCTACGCTATTCTCATAGCTGAAGTTGGGTACCTTAGATTAATCCCCGTCCCCCCCCCCAGTGTAGATCAGGCCTTAGAATGAACTGAATGAACTCTTCGACTGACTGGAAGAAGCCCAATACATAACCACTCTGCATTTGATGAAGGGGTACTGGCAGATCCCCTTGATGCCAGATAAACAGGAGAAGATGACCTTTTCTATGCCACTCAGCCTATTTCATTTGAAGACAAAGCCCTTTTTGTTACACAGGGTAGTGTAACAGTTTCAGCATTTGATGGACCAGTTACTCCAACAGCATAATCAATCTGTGGTGGCATACTTGGATGACATAGCAAGGATTAGGACTCCCAACAGGACAGAGTAGCTGCTGTTCTCTGATCATTGAGAGAAGCCAAATTAATGGGAAACCCCATGAAATGTGCAATGGGTAAGGAAGAAGCCTGTTAGCCAGGCCACACAGTCGGTGGAGGACACGTCCACCCCTTGGTGGATGAAGTCCAGGCCTTACAGGCATACAAGACCCCCATGACCAAAAGACAAGTGAGTGCCTTCCTAGACTTAGCTGGCTACTATTGCCAGTTCATGCCCCATTCTGACACCATAGCAGCCGTGCTATCTGACCTAACTAGGGACTCCACCCCAAGATGGGTGTTGTGGATGCCCGTCTTAGAAATTGTCTTTCAAAATCTCAAGGCCATACTCTGCAGATACCTAGTGCTGTAGAGCCTGAACTTTGAAAAGGAATTCCTACTGGAAACAGACGCATCAGAGGTAGGACTAGAGGCTGTCCTTTCTCAGGAAGTAAGATGGAGAACACCTGATTGTACATATCATCCGGAAACCCTTCCCCCACGAGAAAGGCATACATGGATAGAAAAGGAGGGTTGGCTGCCAAAGGGGCAATAGAAAGCCGGTGATACTATCTCCTAGGAAATGAGTTCACATTAGTTGCTGATGATGCCCCCTTGTGCTGGCTAAATGGGACAAAAGTGATGAACCCGAAGATGATGAAATGGTACCACATGCCTTTCGGATACAGCAGCGGGCAGGAAGTTTGCATCACAATGCTGATTTTCTGTCCAAGGAAGTAGCCTTTGCCCCCAAGGCCAGGCCTAGACCTTGTGGGGGAGGATGTGTAATGGGGTTTACAAACCCTGTACTGAGCATAGGCAGAAGGGAGAGGAGAGGAGAGTCTCACCTGCTCACCCTCCCATGCACCTGCCATAACTGCTGGTCTTGGAGACAGGCACTCACAGCTGCGACCACTAGAGAAAGCAAGACCTGCTATAAAGTGGAGGGAACTGAGAGGGAGGCAGAAAGGCCTGAGATAGCAAAGGGGCGACAGCCCTGCACCAGGCCACCTCCAAGAAAGACCAGGAGACAGAAGCTGAGACCCCTAGAAACATCACACCAACAGGTGACGACAGGACCATTGGATCAACTAGTGTGACCTCCTGTTGCTTTCTATTCTGAACATAGCTGGAAACCAGGGCATCTCATATATCACTCAGTGGTAAATGTTGACAAATGCTGACTTTTCATGACGGTCACCAGATTTTAAGATCAAAAAGGACCACTAAGATTATCTAGTCTGACCTGCTGCCTAGCACAAGTCATAGAATTTATCCACTGTGTCCATAACTTGGGATTGACACCAAGGGCTTGTCTATACTTATGCGCTGGTTCGGCGGCAGGCAATCAAACTTCTGGGTTCGATTTATCGCGTCTTGTCTGGACGCGATAAATCGAACCCAGAAGTGCTCCCCGTCAACTCCGGTAATCCTGCTTGGCACGAAGAGTACGTGGAGTCGACGGGGGAGGCTGCCTGCCGCGTCTGGACCGCGGTAAGTTCAAACTAAGGTACGTCGTCTTCAGCTACGTTATTCACGTAGCTGAAGTTGCGTACCCTTAGTTCAAATTGGGGGGTTAGTGTAGACCAGGCCTAAGTGTGTCTCTTTTAGAAAAAAACAAAAAACAAAAAAACATCCATTCTTGATTTAAAGACTTCAAGGATGGAGAACTGACCACAATATTTAGACTACAAACTTTTTGGGGAAGGGACTGTTGCGCATTAAACTGTGTTTGTACAGCGCCTTCCACGATGGGGCCCTCTCAGTGGGGTTCTCTAGGCACTATTATAATACAGATGATAAAGCAATAAATATTCCCTTGGTTTATTAATCTCGCTGTTAAAAATGTTCTCTGATCTTGATACAGATATTAATCTGTAAACTAAATGAAATGTAAGTGGACTCTGGCGGTTAACATGCTAAAATCAAAGCAATCCTAGCCTTTCCACGTTCTGTTGTATTTTTAGTTTATTCTGAGTGAAACAGAGTAACACAAAAGATAAATGATTATGGCCTTGAAGACAGGTCTGGCTTGGGCCCACATCCTCAAAGCTTTTCTTGAAAATGTCACTACCTTAATTCTGGTTGAGATGATCAGGTGATTAGTAGGTTACTTCTGCAGGTTGTATTAAAGTGGATGTAACTATCAATTGTGACCGTAATTCTAATCCCAGACCAGTGAAAGCAGCTATTCTGGCATCCACTAATTAACAGATGGCAGTGAGAATTGTATCAGGGACTGAAGTATTCCTTCCTAATTCATGGCTTGTTTTGTTCAATCTACCGGCAGTGGAGGGTTTATTATAGTAGAAGAGCTGCAGGGATAGAATAAGTATAATTAAAAAGACATTTAATAAGATTTGAAACGGCAACAGGAAGAATTACTTTCTTTTGTGTTGCTTACATACTAAACTATTCAGTGGTCTAACGAGTCAGAGCGGACTACGGAAGTAGACCAATTATGGTTTGTGTGACGGACCCTAGCTGGGCTATGAATAAAACAAGATGTATTTTACACACCAGGGATTCAAGGATCTATTGAAAAAAAGCAGGACAAAAATAGCCAGCAACCTTTGAAATAATTGGCTGTGCTGGCGATTCACATAGACTGGATGCTAATGTGTGCACTTTCTTTCTCACCCATTGTCTCACTTGGCATCTGTAAGATTTGGAATGTGCAATAGGCCTAACTCCACCTCTCATTAACAGTCTGCCCTGCCTCTGAGTAATCTCTTTGGACACCTGTCTGACATGCATTTCACACCTGCAGTGAGAAGGAAATATTGGTCAGGGAGGATGGGTGGAAAGGATGGTCTTGTTAAAATCACTGAACTGGGACTCAGTTTCCCTATTTCTGACCCAGAATCAAGTGAAAAAAGACGGTTTGTAAAGGTCCAAGATTAAATGCAAGTGTAAATGACAGTTGATACTATACGTGATGATTCAAGGATGAATTGCAAGAACCCAGATTGAAAAATAGCTGCCACCTCTTCCCCTTATATTAATAGGATCATAGAATCATAGAATCATAGAAGATTAGGGTTGGAAGAGACCTCAGGAGGTCATCTAGTCCAACCCCTGCTCAAAGCAGGACCAACGCCAACTAAATCATCCCAGCCAGGGCTTTGTCAAGCCGGGCCTTAAAAACCTCTAAGGATGGAGATTCAACCACTTCCCTAGGTAACCCATTCCAGTGCTTCACCACCCTCCCAGTGAAATACTGTTTCCTAATATCCAACCTAGACCTCCCCCACTGCAACTTGAGACCATTGCTTCTTGCTCTGTCATCTGCCACCACTGAGAACAGCCGAGCTCCATCCTCTTTGGAACCCCCCTTCAGGTAGTTGGAGGCTGCTATCAAATCCCCCCTCATTCTTCTCTTCTGCAGATTAAATCACCCCAGTTATTGATTGAGTTGTTTGATCTGCTCATACTTCAGACCAACCAGAAAGAAACTGTGGCTAGATTGTGATAGTTATGAAAATATGGGGGTTGTTACCTGTCAGCTCTGTGTTCTTGGGGAACCAGGGCGCAATACCCATCCTGTCTGACTCACGAAAGACCCTGCCCCCTGCAGCCTCTGCTTGCACCAAAGCCGATCAGAAGAAAGACTTACAAAAAGCAATGAAAAGGAAGTGGGAGACACACCTAAACCCCTCCAGACCAGGGTGATAGGATTAAGGAAACTCCCCTAGCCTCATTTGCATCAAAGATGGGACAGGGAGACATCTCCATTAACATACAGAATGGAGAACAGAGATTCCAAGGCAAGAACCACAGGGAACTCTGGGACCAGAAAAGCAGGGAAGCAGTGCATGATGGGGGATCTCTGCTCCAGATGTTAATGAACCCACACCTGCACCCACCCAGCTCAGTAGTTATCAGACCAATTCTAGTAATAAATCCTTTATTGGTATCCAAAATACTGAAGCTGCCTAATTGCATTGCGAGCTCCCTGTAAGGAGCACTGCCCATAGCCAGAAAAAATCAGTTTCTATTGTGTAGCTTGAACAAAACAACTTTGGTATTCTCCCTTGAGCCGTCAGTTTACACATAAACAAATCTAGTGTTCTCCCTTGAACCATTGTTCTTTCCCTACAAAACCCCCTACCCATACTCAAGTAAGTGCTCTGATGCCTGGATCCAACTTCTGCATCAGTTCCATTGGGACTTCATCTTCTCCTGACTGATCGTGCTAGGGGCTCTGCCTGTCTCCAGCACTCCGGACCCTCCGCTACCACCCCCACCTGGGACCCCCGATTGATTCAAGCTTCACGGAGTGGTGAGAACCCAGCTCTCTCTCTCTCTCTCTCTCTCTCTCAGTATCACCTTCTGACCCTGACTTGTGTGATCAGTTATAGTTTTCTAAACCTGACTTTTATAATCAAATTTAAGTTAGATTTAATATTATCACTGTTTTATTTGTTTGGCTCCCTTTGTATGGTTATTACCTGGCAATAAATAATGTTCATGGCTAAGCTGGTTGCCCCTCTGTCTCTCTTTCTCCCCCCCCCCACCTTGTGGGTGTTTTTTGGCTTCCCCATTCACTCTGCAGCAACGCTTCTTGTACCTAAGCTAAAGATCCCTGCAGCACCCAAAAATCCTGTGGGGTTTGTTCATCAAGTGGGTTACTACCAGAACAATTGTAACATGAAAGTGGGGATAGGGATGTGCTGAACCTGGGACATTTAAGGGTGGGAGATTGAAAGTGCTGCTCAATCCAGCCTGCTCTATTCTGGTGTGGTGCCCATGGCATATGAGGATGACAACTTGGAGATGCTGTTCGACCCAGCCTGATGAGTCCAGGGACATATAAGGGGTCAGCTTGGGAGTGCTGATTAACCTGGTCCTCTCAGACACGCTCTGTTAATGTGTGTGTGTGTTCGTCTGATTCTGGGGCTGGAAGAACCCAGCCCTAGGGAACCTAGGTCCTGCAGGATAGCTCCATTGAGAGGGAACTTGCAGCAAGGAGAAGTAGAGCTCCGTATGAGAACACAAGTGACACAAGCAGTACATTGATAGAAGTACAGAACACCCCCCCCCCAGAAGAGTAAGCCTAATACGGGCAAATCCGGTAACAGTGTGTGCATGATTCTGAATTGCATCCACTTTGCACTGGAGGTGTAGATGACTGCCCAAGGTGTGAGGCAGAGGAGACATCAGGTTTATGGAAGGGGGTTGAGTTGGGGAAGGAGACAAACAAGTAGTGGCATTTGGCTGTGAGAAATAATTGCACCAGTTTATTAACACACATATACACGGAAATGGAAGCTGATCAGAAATCACTTGTGGCAATTGTAAAACCAATAAGAAACATAACAACATGATTACAGGGCCTGCTATGAAAACTTCAGGTACATCAACAGAGGCATGGTGTAGTGGGGCAGCTGCCCCACTCCTGGAGAATTTAGGCTGCAGCAGGCCAGTGGGCTTGCACAGATAGGGTAGCCAATCAGAGAAGGGCTTATTGGGAGCCAATCGGGGCCCGGATTGGAGGGAGCCAATCAGGGCCATGCTCAGCCCTATAAAAAGGCTGCTCTGAGAGAAGAGAGTCAGTCACTCCTAGGCCTTTGAGAGGGGAGAAGGTCTGTCTCCTGAGCAGGAGACCAGCACCCAGGACAGTGCAGTGCTGGGCAGGCTCAGGTAAGCAGAGTGGAGCTTCAGCCTGATACCTGCCAGACGGCCGGCCCTGAGTAGAAGGGCCTAGAGGGTGCAAAGGGGTCAGAGGGGAAGTGACCCAGGGAAGACTGAAGGCAAGGGGAGAGAAGGAGGGCTGAGAGACTGCCATTAGCGGGTCCCTGGGTCGGGACCCAGAGTAGCGGGAGGGCCTGGGTCCCCTGCTTTCCCCCTTGTGCTGCACCGGGCCATGGAGCAGTTGCTGAGTCAGGCTGCAACCTGCCCCCTGATGTAAGAGGGGCTAGACTTGGGGATTGTGGCAGGCCTCTGAGGCCAGTGCAAAGACTCCTGTTAACCCGCTCCACCCCCACCCCCCCCCCGGAAGGGGGTGTGGATGGACTAAGGGGCACTGCTGGAGGGCAGTGGTCCGGAAGAGGACACCGCGAGTTGGTGAGCGATGTGGGCTCAGACGCCAACCAAGGGTAAGACAATGGACGAGACACCACCAGGAGGGGGTGCTCCACTGGACAGAGCCAATTCCTGAGACAACCAGTAGGAGGCGCCAGGGGGTGAGTCCCAACACCGTCACACATGGGAACCAGAAAGAGAAAAAAAGACTGTGGTAGGCACATGTGAGCATTGCTAAAAGAAAGTACCACAGATACTGATGTTCGAATGGTGAGTATTGAACTAACACAGTGGGTTATTAACAATCTTCCAATGGGAGGAAAGGGGGAAAAAACAGCTAAAATCAAAGCAGCGCTATGGGAAACTGACATACTGAGAGCTTTGGAGCAGCAATAGGTAATGGTTAGTCTGGTGACAAAAATGGCACGGCAGTTTTTATTATGGGCTGGATTGTGCCTTGGACAATTTACCTTATACACCTGTGCAGGCTGCTTGGACCTTGGGTGCATAGGATTATGCCGGGACCTGGTCAGAGCAGGTGGGAGGGAGGGGCGCAGAATGGGTGGAGCCTTGGTTCCACCTCCCCTACTCTCCATCTGCTGGTGGTATAGGCCAGTAGCAAGTTGTTACTCGCTCATCTTCCTCTTGCAACATGGAGGAAGCAGGAGGGATTATAGTTCAAAGGTTAGTCAAGGCCATCTTGGGCTGCTCCTGGGATGAGGCAGCTGATGCACCGTGCTTTGCTGAGCCCTGTGTCTAAAGGCACCATCTAGCCCTATATGAGAATACTGTAACCACATAATGAATTTTGTGAGATTTTTTTTCTTTTATTCACTACAAGCATTTTACACGGCTCCCATCACCACAGTTTCTGGGCACATTTTCCATAGCCTAGATCAGGGCAAAAAAACAAAGTCTCGTTTTAAAAGTCAATCAGGAAACCTTTATTTTTCCCATGAAAAATGTCCTCTGAATTTTTTTCATTGAAATTCTTCAAATATTTTCAGGTTTACACTGAAAACGTGAAACATTTGTTTTAAAATGGTTGCCATCCCCTCCCCCCCCAAATCCTGAATATTTTTGTCAACATTTATCAGAAAGCAATTTTTTTCATTTAAAAAAAAGAAAACTGACCAGCTGTAATTGAGAGCTACTATCCCACTGTGGGGAGAAATGTTGATGTGAAGAAAGAAAAGCAACCTTTTTATATAAATCATGGAGACCAGAACAAAAATCGTGTGTAAGACGGGTAGAGTGACTTTTTTAAAAAAATCGATGTCAAAATCAGTTTAGGAACTGAAAAATCCAAACAGGAACAAAGGGTGATGTTTTGACCAGGAATAACTGGTTGGGTAGAAAAAATCATATCTAAATATGACAAGTAGCAGCAGACAGAAAATTTTCTACAAAGAGACATTTGTCACTCATGAAACACCAGGTTGTTCATGGCAAATTCTGGAAAAAGTTTTGTTTGTATCTGGTGCAACATACAAACTTTTTCTGTAAAATACAGCTCAACTGGACTTGGGAACTGGGGTCTTGTGACCCAAGGACCTACTGATGCCAACTGACAGCAGGCATAGCGGTACATCAGGGTTACAGAGACCCCCTGGGTCTGGTATCCATCTACTAGTCTGACAAAGAACATCATGTAAGTTCTCTAACAAAAGCCTGGGTCTCACTGGTCATCATAATCATTGTACAAAATATATGAAGAATTATGTATCTATACTAAGGATTATGTACTCTAGGTCTGTAAGTCAAGGCACTGCATAAAAAGGAGATAGTACCACAGGCTCTCCATTGCTCATTTGGCAGCCAAGAATTCTTTTCCTATCACGGAATATACTTCCTCATGAAGAAAGTTTCTGGCTGATATAGACTATTGGGTGTTCTTCTCTGCCTACTTTTTAAAAAGGCACCTCTAGTCTTAACTCTGATGCATGTGTTTGCAGTATGAATTCCCCTAGCTCATACAAAATAGCTTACCCCCACGTCCTTCTCCGGTGTTTTCAACCAGTTTGGTTGTGATCCTTCTTGTAAGATCAAACCGGCTGGTGGCTCGTCTTAAGGAATAACTGAAGGGTTCATCTGCACCCCAGATATAGTTTCAAGACTCCATTGTCTTACTCCTAAATAGGATACGCTGCCTGTTTTTGGTTTTTCCTGCAATCTCCACTATCTATTGATTAGCATTTTGCTGTAATAGACTGTAAATGAACATTGAGCGTTGGTTAAGTTTAGGCTCTAGTAAGTGGGTTACGATTTTGTTTTATAAGTAACCATTTGTTTCCAATAGTCTCTCTCTCTATCGTTTGAATCTCTGTTCTTTGGAAATAACCTTATTCTTATTTCACTCATCTATATCAGTGCTGTGTGTAGAATGTGGTCCTGAGTAGAGCCCTGGAAGCTGGGGTGTACTATTCCTTTGACAGTAGCGAATCTTAGAGTTTTGTGAATGTCCAGTGGAACCGGGACTGTGTACACCCAAAGGATGCTCAGAGGACTTAGGGGTTTGAGTGTGCCAATTGCTAACCTGTACAGAGAGAGAACAAGGCCTGTGGAGGCCTGGAGGGCAGCACGTGTGTTGCCAGAGGCTGGTGGTTTCAGGGAGCTTGTTCACAGCAGGCACTGACACGACTTTCTCATGCTGAGGACAGTTGGTGGCAAGGTGCCTCACACATGCCTGGGCAGCATCACAGATCTTACTTCTGTATAAGTGAATCACCATGGAAATTGACCATATTTAGGGTATGTAGCTGGGAGCCGGGTAGACAGACACATGCTAACTCTGCTTGAGCGAGCTTGCTAAAAGTAGCCATGTAGCCGGGGGTAGCACTGGTGGTGGCTTGGGCTACTGCCCAAGTATATCCCCACGGGAATTGAGCTTAGGCAGCTGGTCTGAGCTGCCACCCGTGTTACCCCGAGGAGCTAGCCCGTGTCTCCCTACCTGAGCTAGGAAACACACTCCCAGCTGAAGTGTAAATAAACCAGTAGGGGTCTTATCCTGCACTCATTGAAATCAATGGGGAAACTCCCATTACATAACTGGGAACAGGAGCAAACCCATAAGGCTAATCTGATGAGGAAGGGGAAGGATGATCTGCAAGAGTGTCATTTCTGTCAGCACTCTGCAATGTTCACTCAAAGCTGTGAACATATTGCTAGATGGCCTCCTATACTGTATCTCACTACGGAGGACGTTGGCTTCCATCATCATCTCATGGCTCAGTTACTTCATTAAGAGCTTTTCTGAATCACGGAAGTCTAGAAAGGGGAGTGAGAAACTGTAATCTTCCAAGCTCTGCTGTTCAGTTTGCCTGTACCTTGACACCCAGCACTGACATAGGCCATTTGTGCCCCTGTATCATGAGAGAAATGGGCAACGTTGCTGTGAATTACCAAGGGTAGACTAACTTGGCATATAACTCCTGCCACCCATGAAAGTCACAAGCTCAAATGTGATCATTGTGCAGTTGCACAAAGCGGTAGGTTTGATTTCATGGAGGTTCCGCTTTATTGTTCTGTTGGATGTGGGATTTGCCCTTGTCCCTGCAGAACTGGCATGAGGCTTGCCCCCAAAATACACAATTTCCTGGTATTGCAGGCAGGGCCGGCTCCAGGCACCAGCTTAACAAGCAGGTGCTTGCAGCGGCCAAGGGAGAGAGGCGGCACCTGCGGCAATGGGGGGGCAGCAGGTCCCTCACTCCCTCTAGGAGCGAAGGACCTGCCGCTGAACTGCCACCGCCGATCGCGGCTTTTTTTTTTTCCAATTGCCACTGCCGATCACGATTGCGATCGCAGATTTTTATTTTTTTTTTGCTTGGGGCGGCAGAAATGCTGGAGTCGGCCCTGATTGCAGGGACTAGCTTTATCTCTAAAAAGATCCAGTGGATATGTCTACACTGCAAAAACGCCCCCACGGCAGCGATTCTCAGAGCTCAGGCCAACTCATTTGGGGATGTGTTATAGGGCTAAAAAAAGCAGTGTAAATATTCTGGCTTGGGCTGGAGTCTGGGCTCTGGGATAGTCCTCCCGCCCTTGTTGGGTTTCCAAGCCAGGCTCCAGCCTAAGTGGGAACATTCAGTAGAACCGGGCTGTGAGACTTGCTGCTGGGGATCGCGTGTTATTTTCAGTGTAGATGTACCCAATGACTCCACACAACTTCCAGCCGCCTCATTGACCTCTGCTGCCATTCCCACCCTGTGGGGCATGAGGACTGCTGTACAGCGGGGAAGCGCTCATGAGTCAGTGCTGATAGGGCGACCTTAAGTTACATAGGCACTGCTCACCTGTTTTAAAGGATGGAGAATGATTTGCAGAAGCACATAGGGTTTGTCTGAACTGCATCTGGGACCGAGCTTCCCAGCCCGGGGCAGCAGACTCTCGCTAGCGAGTCTCACACTCAAAGCCTGAACTCCAGCCCGAGCTGCAGCATCAAAGCACCAGCGACTGTGTCATTTTTAGAGCGCTAGTGCAAGACCTGATAGCACAAGTCTGTGGGCACGGACAGGGAGTTTTGCTCCCAGATGCAGTGTAGACGTATCCTTGGTGATTTGCAGTGCTTTGTAATTACACAGAGATTACAACAGCTTTTAGAGCATATTATATTTCAGTTTCCCTTTAAGACAGCGATACTCAGACTGAGGCTCGCAAGCCACAAGAGGCTCTGTAATGCGTTTCCTATGCCAATTTGCAGCACATGATATTAAAACACCGTGTGGTTTAATTATTAACCAATCTAAGTTATTAACCAATCAAGATGCTTTCCCTATGTTAGTAAGCAATTGTAGTTGAGAAAATAATAATACTTGGTCAGTCATTTTGCTGTGAGAATAATGTACATATATATAGTAAATGAAACAATGACTTCACACTATTGTGACTCTTTTGGGCAATGTTAATCGCTGATTTGGCCCCTGAACCACTGAAGTCTGAGTGTCACTGCTTTAAGAGGACAATTCAAGCCATGTTCTGGTCCAAAGAATCGTGGGGTCTAATTGCATAAAATAGTTACGGTAATTGGCACCTTTGTCAAAATAAAGAGCCTGTATAAAGAATTCCCATTTCCTTTTGTCAGAGCATGAAATAAAAAATCACACTGATGTAAAAGCCAAACTCAATTTTAAATGAATAGTTGGTATTAAAGAATAACAGGAAATGACTTTCATTGTATGTATATCCTGTAACCGTTTTCTTACAGCTTTCTGAATGGTCTAATACACAGTTCAAACAGTAGGGAAATGTGCTTATCATCTACTTAAGTAAAGGACTCTGCATTCTTCCATTTATCTCCACTTGGTGGTCCAACAAAACAATATTTAGAGTTACAGTAGCGATTCAAAACGAAGGTAGAAGTTGAACATTGCCAGTACTATTTATACCAACCAGGATTAGGTAAATCTAGGGGGGGCTGTCAAGACAATACCAAACACTGGCTGTTTCCTCTTTGAGAGATTTATTTATTAACTTTATCACTCAAAAACACAGACAGTACCAGGAAACCATTTTATTAGCACTTTTTGAAAAGAAATGTATAACCAATTGTTCATCTTCTTCCCCCCCCTCCCCCCGCGACACACACCTTTTATGAAGAAGGAGAACACAGAAACCTGAGTCCTCTCTTACACCATTGGCAAGGAGTAGTAACTTCAATTGAGTCAAAAGTCTTATATGTTTCTATGATCATTGTGAGAAGCGAACTGGCCCACATTATATAATAGCTGACTTTCATAATAAATGTGAAGTGGACTTTGATCTTACTATGAAGTGAGGAAAGAGGAAACAGTATTTGAACTTCACAAAGCCCATGGCACTCATTCACCGCTGCGCTACTACCGTTTTCTACCAGTGTAACTCAAGTGAAATTGACATAATCCTTAAGTAAAGCGGCGTTGAGTCAAGCTCTATACATTTAATATATATGATTTATTCATTCTCTGTTGCACACATGAGGGAAAAAGAATCCTCCATTTAACAAAATAATTGCCTTGATTTTCTCCTCAACTTCATTAGTTTTTCAATGGTGTAAATCCATTAATTTATATGGAATTAAGCTTGATTTACACAAATATAAGAGAGAGGAGAATAAAGCCCAATAACTATGAATAGTAGAAGACTTTAATCAGGACTGCGGAGCCTCCTGCAGAAAATGCCTGATTTATATTTCAAGGGTAGGGAGGACAAATCTTTCAGTCCTGTTAATGCTGTAATTGTATTTAAATTTCTATTAATGCTCTCTATCTCAGGTGAGGAGGAGGAGGGAATGTATCAGGGTGAGAAGTAAAACTTAAGAAGAGGGAACATATGCACATCTTAACCAGACTAAAGAATCAGGCCATTAGGTCTGCCTGAAGATTTAGATCAATTATTTTGCAAATAGAATTAATGGCATCTAAATCACCAGCAGTTATATCTGTTTTGCTGGGAAAAGCTCTTGAAAGATCAGAAGAGAAGCTGGCATCCCAAGTAGTTAAAGTGACTAACTGACAGGTGGATAACCCAATCAGGGACTAGTGTTAGTAATGACACATTCGGATCTGATGCCTTTGAAGAGAGGTTCTATAGGAAAGAGACTGCTCAGAAGATTGTTAGAGGAAACTAAATTAAAAGCAATAGAGAAGACACCACAAAGTGTCTGGAAAGAAGTGCTGAAGTTAAAGGGTGATTCTTACCCATTAATGCAACTTTGAAAATGTCTGGAGTTACTATTAAAGCACAAGTTGCTTTAACAAACAAAAGCAAGCAAACAAAAAACCCTACATTCGTGGTTAAATTTTATGTCAACTAAGAATTTATCATCTTGTGCTCCTATTTCCTATTTTTAATGGGGGTTGCAGGTTCTGCTATAATGTAAGCCCTTCAGGGAGGGACTGTATGTATCTTAGTCTGTTTGGTAAATCACTGCAGAAACTTATTGTGCAATTGTAACCCCCTTTCTTTTCTTTTTTTGTACATGTATGTTATTTTCTGGTGTTTAGCCAAAAACCGTATTGCAGTAATTATCTGCTGTATCTACATGCTCTGAGTTAATATGGAAATCAGACAAGGTGGCCGTATAGAGGCTTGTGTGACTGCACACAAGTCGTTGTTATTTCAGCACACTAGAGGGAGTCCAGGAAGTTGTTAACCATGCTCAGTATCTGTTTGGAAGCTGGCATGGAAGGCTTTCATTAAGGGCTGACATTCCTGCATGCACACACATTCCCCAGTTAAAGAAGTTGGAAGGTCCTGACAAATCTGTGGTGAGTTCTACCAGGGGTACAAAACTAGCAGCCATGTTGAGCACCATCACCAGTCCTGTTCAGCCCAGCCCTGCAGAGAGAAGATAGAGCTGTCGGGTGTAATCCAGACAGACCCTGTGGGGTGGATCTCAATGCGGTTCCCTGTAATTTTACAGAAGTCCATGGTATTGAGATCTTAAAGGAGGAACTGTAGACTGGAGGCCAAATGTCTTTGTGACTTGTATCAGATCATTGAACAGAAAACCCTGTGTAAGCCTAACAGCTACAGCAGTTATCCATAGTTTGTTTGTTTTTTATTTGAAGTTGTGTATCTATTCAGTGGTGTAGATGCTGAAGCAACTGATTATGTGGTACAACTAAATGTTTTATCTGTTTGTCAATATAATAGTCCAGGGTGAGCCTACGTGAAAGTAGATCTCATAAGAACGGCCGTACTGGGTCAGACCAAGGGTCCATCTAGCCCAGTATCCTGTCTCCCAACAGTGGCCAAGGCCAGGTGTCCCAGAGGGAATGAACAGAACAGGTAATCAAGTGATCCATACCCTGTCGCCCATTCCCATCTTCAGGCAAATAGAAGCTAGGGACACCATCCCTGCCCATCCTGGCTAATAGCTATTGATGGACCTTTGGACAATCTCTAATTGTTTGAAGTTCCAGTCCCTGTATGTATCTTGAGAAGTTTATAAAGATATATTTTAGGGTTTAGGCCCTGTGTTCTGTTCTTCATTTTAAAGGGAAATAACAGATCTCTAGTTAGTGATGTTACTCTAGCTAGGTAAGGTACATAGTGATGTAGTGATTTATCTTTGGAGTATTATTCAGTAAAAAGAAATTTGAAACTGCTAATTGTGTGTGTGTGTGTGTGTGTGTAACTGGCTAATGGTTTTATTGGTACTGGATGCCTAAGAAAGAAAAGTGAATCCTATTATAATTTCTACTTTCAGTATTTAGAGGGTTTCTGAGGAAAATCCAGCTGTAATCTCTTGCAAGGATATGAATTCATGATCTGTGCAAATACCTTAAGTCCCAGGAATTCTATAGTACAAATAGGGTGACCAGACAGCAAATGTGAAAAATTGGGACGGGAGTGGGGTTAATAGGAGCCTATATAAGAAAAAGACCCCAAAATCGGGACTGTCCCTATAAAATCGGGACATCTGGTCACCCTAAGTACAAAGTTGGTAAGTAAAACAGTGTACCTCCCCTCTATGTAGGTTACACATTGTTACCAGCTTTGCCCGTTACTTTGGGGTATGCTCATTTATTAGGGTTACTATTCTGGGGAGGAGGAGGGTCTGTAATTCTATCACTGTACTGCTTGTGTCACTTGTGTTCTCATACGGAGAGCAACTTCTCCCTGTTACAAGTTCCCTCTCAATGGAGCTATCCTGCAGGACCTCCGGTCCACAGGGCTGGGTTCTTCCAGCCCCAGAATCAGATGAGCACACGCACACAAACACATTAACAGAGGCGTCTGAGAGGACCGGGTTAATCAGCACTCCCAAGCTGACCCCTCATATGTCCCTGGACACCTCCAAGCTGCCACCCTCATATGCCATGGGAGCCGCACCAGAATAGAGTATGCCTGAACAGGCTGGGTTGAGCAGCACTTTCAATCTCCCACCCTTAAATGTCCCTTAAATGTCCCAGGTTCAGCAGGTCCCTATCCCCACTTTCACGTTACAATTGTTCTGGTAATAACCCATTTGATGAGCAAACTCCATAGGATTTTTGGGTGCTGCAGGTACGAGGAGCGTTGCTACAGAGCGAATAAGGAAACCAAAAAACACCCACGGGGGCGGGGGGGTGGGCATTAAGGTTAGGGTAGTTCTGGGAGTAACCCACTTGATGAACAAACCCTACAGGATTTTTGGGTGCTGCGGGGATCTTTAGCTTAGGTACGAGAAGCATTCCTGCAGAGCGAATGGGGAAGCCAAAAAACACCCACAAGGGATAGGGGGTGACAGAGAGAGAGGGAGAAGCAACCAGCTTAATCATGAAAGTTATTTATTGTCCGGTAATAACATACAAAGGGAGCTAAACAAATAGATTTAATATTATCACTATTTTAACATAAACTCTCCTTCTCTACATTCATTCAGAAGCTTCATGAATTCCTAGCAAAAGAAGGTAAGACTTTAAATGAGGTAAAAGGAGTTAGGAAAGGGATGGTGGGAGGCAGCTAGCAGAAGGGAAACTGAGTCAAAAATGAGAGGAGGATACTGTCAAGTTTGTTTTGGACTCCCATTTCCTTCACCGGGCATTGGATCAGTCCCTTACTTTTTTACTCAGTTCTTACCCAGTGTATTGCATATTACAGAGTATTGGCACTATTCGCTCAAGGCGAGATACTCCACTCAACTAACATGGTGTAAAATTCTGTATTAACTGGAAGTAACAAAGGCATGGAAAACCGTAGCAATCAATCACCTTTCCAGATGTAAATAGTGGAAGGGGGGAGAAACAGATTTGGTCATTGATGCTATTTGGTCAACTAGAAGCAACTGGAATCTATCCAGACACCAAGGCTGCAAACTTTGATGATAAATAATTATAGTTTTATAGAACTTAAAGCCAGAAGAGACCATTAGATCATCTAGTCTGACCTACCATATACCACAGGCCATTAAGGGTATATCTACACTTCAATTAAACACCCCAGCTAGCCTGGCTTGTGGGGCTCGGGCTATGGGTCTGTTTAATTGCAGTATAGACATTTGGGCTTGGGCTGGAGCTGGATCTCTGTGGTCCTGCAAAAGGGGAGGGTCCCACCGCACCAGTGTCTACACAGCAATTAAACATTACCGTAATCCCGAGCCCTGCAAGTCCAAGTCAGCTGCAGTGGGTGTTTAATTGCTGTCTAGATGTACCCTATATTTCATCCGGTTACCCCTGTATTGAGCCCAAGAAATTGGATTAGACCAGCGGTTCTCAAACTTTAGCAACCCGAGGACCCCCATTTTGATTTTAAAATTTCCAGGGACCCCCCCTGCTCAGCACCAGGCCCTGCCCCCACTTGGGAGTTGCCTTACCAAGTGGGGAGTCAGTGCTAACGAGGCCAATTCAATTAGAGTGGATGTGGCCCATTCCCAACAGTTGACAAGAAGGTGTGAATATCAATAGAGGGAAAACTATTTTTTGTAGTGACCCAGCCACTCCCAGGCTTTATTCAGGCCTAATTTGATGGTGTCAAGTTTGCAAATTAATTCCAGTTCTGCAGTGTCTCACTGAAGTCTGTTTTTGAAGTTTTTTTTGTTGAAGAATGGCACCTTTTTGGTCTGTTATTGAGTGTCCAGGGAGATTGAAGTGCTTTCCTACTGGTTTTTTAATGTTACAATTCTTGATGTCTGATTTGTATCCATTTATTCTTTTCCATAGAGACTGTCTGGAATGTGCACATGTGTACTGTGCTTGATTCAATATCTTCTCTGTGGCTGTCACTGATGAAGGTTGTAACATCTGCAGCCAGGAATCTGCGTTCATCTTGGAGGAGATAAACTTTTCAATCTGTCATACCCAAAAGCAATAACGTATCAAAAACCTGGACTATATCCAATAACTAACTGCTATGGCTCTTTTCTTCCATTCTGTTTTTATGAAGTTGATTATTGGATTTGATTACTAACCTCAGGCTGCAGTAATAGGTAAAACAATAGATATGATTTATCGCTTCTTCCACTGTTCATTTTCTAGCTCCTCTTCAGCTGAGCGCTATTCTTTGACACTCGGTTCTTTGATATTCGGCTGAATACAATATGTAAATTAATATTTAGCTGATAAGAGCAGGGAGGAAGAGCATTGTGAAGATCTTTGTGAAGTAACTAATTCCCCTTCACATCCCACTTGGGTTTTCTGGAGGCCACAGAGTAAGCCTGCTTCTCCACCCAACCATGTCCTGATCCTTTCAGGGCAGGCAGCAGACCCATTGCTACTTTCTGGAGCTAGAGATGATAGAAATGTTTTAGTGTTCTTGGCATCTTATACTTGTACAAAGTGACAGAGTCCTGTGGCACCTTATAGACTAACAGACGTTTTGGAGCATAAGCTTTCGTGGGTGAATACTCACTTCGTTGCATCTGACGAAGTGGGTATTCACCCACAAAAGCTTATGCTCCAATACATCTGTTAGTCTATAAGGTGCCACAGGATTCTTTGTCACTTTGTACAGATCCAGACTAACATGGCTCCCCCTCTGATACTTGTACAGCGTCCCATGAAGTGCAATGAGGAATTCTTGGCCATCGCATTAGGTTGCTGCTTGCATTTTATGTAGTGATGTTTAAGGTGTTGGTAGTAAATATACAGTGCCTCAGAAAGGGGGGAAGCTATGGGTCAAATCTGGAGATGAAACTGGAGACTCTAATCCCTCTACCCTATCCCACCAAGCCCTGATTCTGGATATTAAACCAACTTAGACCTGGACCTAAACTCACCTGCTTCACATTATCACCTCTGTACCCGGACCGCTGAGTCTAAGTTGGAGCTACTCCCAGGCATGGGGTCTGGAGGCAAGGACAGTAGCATGAACAGCAACTAACAGGAGAGTGTTGGTTGAAGTAGCTCCATCCTACTTTTAACTTACACACTTTTCTGGCCCTTCTGCCTGTACGTGACTCCAGCTGAGTTTCCCAGACCCATCAAAAAGTGGCTGGAAGTAAGTATAAAGGAGCCTAATTTACATTACCTCCAAAGTAGGCCTGGTATTGTTAACCAGCCCCAGTCCAGACTAGGGCTCTTAGGCATTACAGTAATACAAACAAACAATAATGAGCATCTGTGACTCTCTTTTTCTACCTTCCTTTCCAAGGATTGGTCATGTTCTCCACCCCATCCTGCCCTGCTCCTGGACTCCACTCTAGCCTTCCTGGATCACTATCAGTCCCCACACTCCCAACTCTCACCAGCCCATCCTTTAAGAAGCAGCGATGGAAGCAGCCCTTCCACCTCTGGCATGAGCCGGGTCTGCCCTATATATGGGCCTGACCTCTCCCATTCCTAGCAGCCGCCGCAGGGGAGTTGGTTAGAGCCAGAGTTGGATAGAACCATCTGGACCACCTACAGCTGCCTGGGGTTTGTTGGTTTATGTTGTCCTTGTTGCTTTTCTCCATGTGACAGTTGACTCTGTCACAACCTCTCTTGCTTTCAAAGTCATTGGTTACTTTTACCTCCCATTTGCATGATTGCCACTAGATGGAACTGTATCACTGCTAAATATGTGAGTTGTGATATATGGTTCGACCAGCAAAGGGCAGTCTGTGTCTTTGTAGATATATAAACACCCAATATTGGTGAGAAAAAATGCACAGGTGGCATTCATCTTTTGAAGCAATTATGAAGTGAATTGCTGGGCTCCAGTGAAGTCCAGCAGGAACCCTAGAATCTATCTGTAGACCTCGTGAAGCATACCACAAAGAGTGCAAAGTTCATCACACCTCCCTGTGACCCACACTCACCCCTGAGCTGAGGGGCCCGGTGTGCAAAGAAAACAATACCCAGCTATTTTCAAAGGCTTTTCACCAGAGAGCTCTCAAAGCTGTTTACCAAAGAGGTCAGGATCATTATCCCCATTATACAGATGGGGAAACAGTGACAATCAGTTTGGATTTGTGCCAGGCAAGTCAGCAATGGATTTTATCTTTGTCTTAAGATTGCTTTTGCAAAACCACAGAGAAAAGGGGGAAACCCTGCATGTGGGATTCACCAGTCTTGAGAAGGCTTATGGCCGTGATCCGAGAGAAGGCATGTGGTGGTGTATGAAAATAAGAGATACCTGAAGACTATTTCAGACTTGGGCCGGACATAAAATGAAGATGCTGTTGCCACAGTTACAAGGCCATGTGGAGAAACAGCAGTTTCTAGTAAAAAACTAACAGATTTATTTGGGCATAACCTTTCGTGGGTAAAAAAAACACTTTTACCCACGAAAGCTTATGCCCAAATAATTCTGTTGGTCTTTAAGTGCCACCGGACTCCTTGTTGTTTTTGCGGACACAGACTAACACGGCTGCCCTTCTGATACCTGGCAGTTTCTAGTAGAAGTTGGAGTACATCGGGGTTGGCTCTAAGCCCCTTTTTGTTCACCTTGGTGCTTGATGCACTTAGAGAAGACATCCCGAGCATAGGCGCTGACTTCTGCTTTTGCTGGTGTGTGCTTTTGAAGAGGTGTGTGTGTTTGGGGGGGGCACTCTGCCAGTTTCGGGGGCGGCTTTTTCAGCATATTTATACACTTCTTTCATAGTCTAGTTACTGAATGTGTCTCTCATTGGGAACTTTACTATTTTAATAATGATTTACATTGTTATGAACTACATCATTACGTTATCATGAATTGCAGTATATTAAAATCATTGCAACCTCCTACAAGCTGTCTTCGCTAACATCCCAGTTTAAAGGCATTATCCCTCACTGTAGCTTTCTGGATGAAACTGTCAGCAATCTTATTTCTATCTAGGTTCCCTGGTATTATGTTGATGCACTTTAAGGACAGCTACATTATTCAGTTGCATCTGTCCCACTGATGACTGGAGATAATTTTTAAGTGTTCTGAAGCAGGAGAATGGGCATTCCGCAGTTAGGATGATGCAGACACAGTGAGAAGGATTCTTATGAATTTACAGTACTCTGGAAACATAAGTGCTCCAGAGTAGTGCAAATGACTCCAAGATCTCTTTCTTGATGGGTAACCGCTAACTTAGGCACCATCGTTTTGTATGTATTGTTGGGATTATATTTTGCCTTTAACATTGCCTTTGCATTTTACATTGAATTTCACCTGCCATTTTGTTGCCAAGTCACCCAGTTGTGTGAGATCCCTTTGTAATTCTTTGCAGACTGTTTACCCCTTGTTGCAGATCATTTATGAGTACGTTGAAGCACTGATCCCAGACCAGTACAAACCCCTGGGGGACACACACTATTTACTTCTCTCCATTCTGAAAAGCGACCATTTATTCCTACCCTTTGTTTCCTATATTTTAACTGGAATGCCTGGGAATACTTTCAGGATCAGCTAAGGATCCTTAAATTAATTTAATGACAAGCCTTTCATTAGCTTAATCGCCCTACCTCTGTTTATAAACAAACTCCCTGCTCCAAGGGCAGAAGTTGTTAGCAGCACAGAACTCATCACATTCCATGCCCAAGCTCTTACTCCTGGGTGGTGAGCACCCTCTATTTTTTTCCATAGGTGCTTGAGCCCCAGAGCACCCAGGGAGTCAGCTCCTATGATCGATGATACCTTGCAGGAAGACAGTCAGATGGTGAGTCTGGGAGGGAGGCAGCCACCATCAAAAGTACAGAAGTTCAAGTCACTAGATCCTATAATACAAGAGAATGGTGAACTCAATGATGAACTTATGAGCAGAACAGGAAGGGCATTGACTAAATGGAGAAAAGTGAATGGAGTGTCCTGCAATAGGAGAATCCCTATCAAATTGAAAAGTAAGATCTGTAAGACGGTAATTAGGCCTACACTTTTGTATGGCTCTGAATGCTGGGCACTGAGAAAGAGACAGGCGCAGAGCTTGAAGACTGTGGAAGAGACAGGGCCAGCTCTAGGCACCAGCAAAGCAAGCAGGTGCTTGGGGCGGCAAATTTGCAGGGGCACAAGAATCCAGCATGAGAGCTGAGAACCAACAGGGAGTGCTGGGAGCTGTAGTTCCTTGGTTAGCTCCCTGCCTATAGAGCCAGCCCTGAAGCAGGGAAAGAACTGCATTTCCCAGCATTCCCTCGGCCAAAATTAACAGGAAAGGGAGGGGGAAGGAGTGTAGAACTGCAACCTCATGCTGCAGTGGTAGGAACAGAGCCAGCTCTAGGTTTTTTGCCGCCCCCCACCTCAGCCCTGGGCTCCCCCCCACCCCCGTGTTGCGCCAGCCCTGAACTCTTCCCCCACCCACACCCCCTGATGTCCCAGCTCTGGCCCCCACTTGCACCCCCTGCTGCCCCAGCCCTGGGCTCTCCCCCCACCCGCATCTCCTGCCACCCCAGCCCTGGGCTCTTCCCCGCACCCCCCACCCGCATCTCCTGCCACCCCAGCCCTGGACCCCACCCGCACCCCCTGCCTCCCCAGCCCTGGGCTCTTTCCGCACCCCCCACCCGCATCTCCTGCCACCCCAGCTCTGGGCTCTTCTCCCCCCCTGCACCCACACTCCCTGCTGCCTCAGCTCTGGCCCCCACCTGCACCTCCTGCCGCCCCAGCCCTGGGCTCTTCCTCCCCCTCCCGCACCCGCACTTCCTGCTGCCCCAGCCCTGGGCTCTTCCCCGCACCTCCCACCCGCATCTCCTGCCACCAGCTCTGGGCTCTTCTCCCCCCCCTGCACCCGCACCCCCTGCTGCCCCAGCTCTGGCCCCCACCTGCACCTCCTGCTGCCCCAGCCCTGGGCTCTCCCCCCAAAAAAGAATTGGGTGGACTAAATGGACATTGCACCTCTCTATCTGAAGCCTAGCAAGGCAGGTATGTGGATCCCACTAGAATTTAAAATGAAAAGTAAGGGAGGGGAGGCTCTACTAGACTGGGCAGCTTTAGATACAGTACCAGGCACATAGGAGGATTTACACTTCTGAGCCACGGAAGCAGAAATTGACTTTTCTTTTCCAAATTTAGCTAATATTCAGAAAGGGAATCCAGCACCTGCCTTCCAGCTTTGAATACCTTCAAAATTCAGGAGTGCTCAAGCTCAATTTGGGCAGCTGTTACATCATTTCTCCCAAATCAAATATACTGATCCACTGTAACTTGCTGTAGGAAAAGGTAGAATAAATTGAGCAAGAAATGCTTCCCAGTGGTTATTAGGACTGGAATTGCTATTTTCAACAGCCATTGCCTTTTTGTTTGTGTTTGTTTAAAAGGAAGACAGTGATATTGCATTGGCAAATTCCCCATAGAAACAAAGAATAGAACAAAAGAATAATAAAGGCACCTCAACTTTTCCTCATTTATGTAAGACAGTCTTATAATATGCATCCAGATATCCTCCAATCACACAAGCTGAAAATTGTTTCACTTTACTGCAGTTCTGTAACCATATGAGAACCAATCCTGTCTGTGTTCTGTGCACATCCAAAATTCCTGCTGAATGACCTGCTCTGGGAGCGAGTTACCAATGACCCAGGGCTGGGGTGGCAGGAGGGTGCAGTGGGGTAGGGGGGTAGCCAAAATTTTTTTGCTTGGGGCAGCAAAAAAACTAGAGCCACCCCTGGGAAGAGAAAATGTTAAGATGTATCCTTGGAGTACAAAGGATGGATCATGTTCAGAACGAACTCATTAGGGGAAGTGTGAAGGTGGTACCAATTATAGAGAAGCTGAGGGAATACAGGCTTAGATGGTTTGGCATGTTAAAAGAAGATCAAAAAACAGTATAGAAATACATATGAATAGAAGTGGAGGGTAAGAAAAGGGTTGGAAGACCCAAAACTAGATGGATAGATGTCCTACAAAAGGATTTGATTAGCTGTGGAGTTGCCAAGGAACTGCTTTAAGACAAAAGAAGACCCAAATCCATGTAGATGGGAATCAGTGCTAGACAACACAGAGAGGGAAACTGAGGCACACAGTGGCAAAGACCCAGAACTTCAAAAGTATTTAGCTGATTTCAATGGGAGCTAGATGCCTAAATCTGAGGATCTGGGCCCAAGTGACTTGCCCATGGTCACACAGCAGGCCAGTGTTAGAGCCAGGAGTAGAACCCGGATCTCCTGAGTTCCACTTCCATGCTCTATCCACTAGATGACACTGCCACCTCAGGTGACAGTCCTTGCCCTTCCATCTTGGGCTTCCCAACTGATTCTGTCAACAGAGGACCCAAATGGCGCTAACTGTGCTATTTGTGATATGGACAAACGCCATAGGCCACCCAATGGTGACATCTTTGGGATGCTTGGCTTGCGTCAGACTTGAAGAAGCAACCTGGGCTTCCCTGTTACCAGTTGCTTACACCACACAGATAACTTTCCCTTCTACAAATAGCAAGGAGTATATATTTGAAGGGGAATAAAAGCTCATTAGGAAATCAACTCCAGGGCACTTAGAGTCCTCTGTGACGCAGGCAACTCAGCTCAGATTAAAAGCAATAGGCAGTTCTCTTGTCTATGACCCTGTTGATTACCAATGTTATTGTGTCCACTCATTAGAATAGAACAACGGAAGATGTTGTCACACTGCGTTCACATGGCACATGCCCTGGTAATTGCATTTGCACTAAGTTTGCCTGTGATTGCTGGCTATATTCTTAATGAACCCTGAAATAATCCTGTATGTTAGTGTTTAGTTGTGAATTAATTTGATATTTTAAACTGCATGCAAGCTAATGTTCTTGGCTATCACATTGTTCCCGTGTATCTATACCCATTTGCCTAAAGTTGCTCAGCAAGGAGGAACACTGACTTCAGAGTGGGGGTGGGGGACTTGTGTGCTCAACAAAGGAAATCTACGGACACATACTGAGCTAAAAATAACACCGGGCAGGCTGTTTTCAGCTATAAATACTGGACTTTGGGAACGATCCTGACATCTCTTGATCTTTGCAGATGCTGTCAGGGGGCTTTCCAGATACAAGACAGAATTCCCCAGATCCACTTTGGGAAAACCCTGAGAAACTTATGAAAAGACTCTCAGAGCCTGGCAGATTGCTACATCTCTGCTAGCATTTGGACTACATACTCTGATCCAACTGTAATGTATTTTATCGGCTTTAACCTTGCAATAACTCTCATTTATTTTCCTTAGTTGATAAATCTTTAGTTAGTTACTAAGGAATTGGCTACAGCATTGTCTTTGGTGAGATCTGAAGTATACTGTGACCTGGGGTAAGTGACAGGTCTTTTGGGACTGGAAGAACCTACTGTGTGATGAATTTTGGCTTTAATAACTTTGCTTTCACCATAAGTCCAGTTTGTCTGGGTGGTAAAGTAGGGTCTGGAGAGCCTAAAGGGGACTGTCTGTGGCTCCATGATTAAACTACTATAGTGATCCACTTTTGTTACTGGCTTGGTGAAATCTGTTAGAATATATTAGTACCCCTGGTTTATGATAGTCTGACCTGAGTTAGGCACTGTTAGCTGTGAGCCACTCCAGGCAGTGTGACAACCCCTCTGAGGGATTAAGGTCTCATTGTGCAGGGAGCTGTATAAACACAATAAAAAGAAAGCAAGTTCTTCAGAGCAGGGCTATCTAGGTTAAGAGTAAGATGCAACAGCAGGATGAAACAGACAGCCAGAGAGGATGAGGTAGCAGTAACACAAGCATGTTTTCATATGGATTGGCTGGGCACACAATGTAGCTTCCTGCTTGCCTAGATGTTGTCAGCTGGCAGTGTTGTGTAGGTATGACAGCAGAAGTGTGTTGTGAGAAGGGTGGCTGTGTGGAATTCATAAAAACATGACCTCACAATGATAATGGGTGGCGGGGCGGACTTAAGGGCATAGAGGACTATAAAAGGCAAAGGCTAGATTCTGTGCTGCATGTCCTGAGAGGCACACACAATGCAGAGGAGTGGGAAGAAAAAGTGGCTTAATATTATCTTAGTGCTCCCTGTATTCCGGGTTACTTGGCAGGCCAGAATGGCCACTGAGGTAAATTGGAGCAGCCCCTAAACTGTCATAGTGATGGGCACTTTGGCCACTTCCCCTCCCACCTATGATCCACCCTCTTCTGCCCCCCAAGCAGCTCCCCATGGCAGGGTCTGAGAGAAGACCTATGCAGCTCCTACACAGGAGATTTCCCTGGATGTCACTGCACTTGGCGCAATGGGCTTCTTTGGAGTACCACTCGTTGGCCCTAAGTGTTCAGCTCAGCTTTGAAAAATCAAAGGGGTTACGATCCGGCTGGATGTTGCCTTCCACCATGTCGCCACAAGTTGGGTGAGGCATCTCGGGGCTACTTTCATACAGCTGGTTAATAGTGACGATGATGCTGTAGAAATGGCACATGATGTGCCAGAATGAATGTAACTTGGCTTGGGGCGATTTTGCAACCTTTGTCAAGAGCGAGGCCGATGGAGATGCTCCCTATCTGTGAGGGGAACAAACCTTTGAGAGGGGAGTTAGCAGGGAATGGCCATGGTGACTCATGCACTTAACATGGCTGCAGTTTCTGTTGATTATTTCTGTGTGTAGAGCTTATTCAGTCTGGAGAGAGCTCTGACTAGCCAGAGGGCGACATTGGTGGAAGAGGGTTAATGTACCTTAACTACCTTCTCTATCACCGTAATAGAGCGAGACAAATATAACTGCTTCTTATGCATCTGATTTGTTATGGCTTGAAATCCTACGTCTGCTGAAGTCAGGGTGAGTTTTGCCATTTCCTTTGGCCCAGCTCCTCAAATGTACTTAGGCGCCTAACACCCATTGATTTTAATGGGAGTTTGGCACCTAAATCCCTTTCGAGGAGCTGGGCCTTCATTCACATCAGATCCTAGTGCTAAGAAGATACCAAGGACTGCCCTTTGAAACGTGTGTATGACTCTGACTCGCGTGTCCATTGGGCATTTGGTGCATGATGTAACTGTATAAAGGAATATCTGGTCTCCTCTTCAAATACTTTAGTCTACAAGCATGATTCTGTTCCCAGCTAGTCAATAGCAAAACTGCCATCAACTTTAATGGGAACAGGAGAGGACCCGAAATTAAGTAGACAAGTAAGCACGAGTCTGGATATAAGTAGCTAATTATTTACTCATCTGTCCTGAAGAACTGAATCCCAGACAAAGATTTTTCCTAAAGTGATTTCTTTATTGTACTTTAAAAATATAACCTTTTGCCTCTGTTCAGTTGAACCCCGATTATGTGGTCTCAGGAACTGCTATGCCAGAAGCACTCATTAGTACTAATTGAATTTATGTTTGGCTTTATGTTATGAAAAGTTCCCCAGATAAGAAAATAATGTGTCCAGTTTTGACCAAAACCTTCTTGTGAAAGAAATTTAAACCACTAATTCTCTCCGTGTTCCTGTCCTCATTAGCAGATCTAGCAAGAGAGATGCCCCTGGGCCTCATAGGTTAAAAATAACTGAACACATCCTGGCCTTGTTTTGATTTATTTTTTTAAAATTGGAAACCTTTATATCCCGTATGCTTCAGTGCCTTTTATGGACTAATGTGTGCAATCAGTTTGTTCTTTTTAAAATTGTTTTTACACTGGTGTCAACATTAGACGGTTGTAGTTGATTCAGTATAAAACAATGAAGTCAGTGTTCTGCAAATGCAGGAACAAATATGAATGCAGTAAATGTCATTTAAATTAAGGAAATGATTACACAAGTGGCAGGCCCATGCAGGTTATACACCCAGCACAATAACGCTCTCAAGAGTTTGAAAAAACAATTCCAACAAAGAAGTTATGCATTTTGGAAGATTACTTGATTTCTTAGGACTTTAATGAATGCACTGTTACTTTAAATGTTCATGTGAAATGATTTTTGCTTTACAACCTTGCATTTTATTGCTTTAAATATCTGAAGGTCTTCTCTTCTACACACCTGTTGTAACTTATCTTGTTGCTGCTTATCAAGGCAAGAGTAAGCAGCAACTTACTTACAGTAAGGAAAAAAAAAAAAGAAATTGCCCTGTTTTAAAAGTGCTGTCAGGAATTAAAAAGTCATTTGGGTCCTGATCTAAGGCCCGGTCTACACTTAAAAGTTAGGTCAACAAAGCTGTGTTGGGCAGGGTGTGAAAAATCCATGTGCCTGACTGATGTAGGTATGCCGACGTAACACCCAGGATAGATGCAGCTATGTTGACGTAAGAATGCTTCCATTGACATAGCTACCATCATTTGAGTATTTCTTCATAGATGGGAAAAACCCCTTCCATCGTATTCTGCGTCAATTCTACTGGGTTATGACAGCATAGCTACAGTCTCCATAGTGTAGACATACCCTAAGACTCCCATCAACTTCAATAGCATTGGGATCAGGCCTTTAATGAGAAGAACCCCGTGTTGTAACAATAACCACCATCGCCCCTCAGGGTTCCAAGTTAATTCATAATGACAGTTTTCATCCCAATGCTGTGAAGATTTGTGAAAGGACTGATTGGCAGAGGGAGCAGAGAAAGATCAGGTTTGTAAGGTCATCTGGGGTAATTAGGGAGGGCTATTAAAAGTCAGGCCTTTGTGAACTTGATCCCTTGTAGACGTTGTCAGGAAATGTGTGTGGGGAGGGGGGGCGTCCACAGAAAATTTAAGTGAAAACCAAAAAAGTTTTCATTTTTGCCTAACTTTCGTCACAACTATTCCAGCTTGTTGAAAATCTGAACATTTTTTCAGTTTTAGTGTTTCTTGTCTTTTCAGTGAAAACCCTGAAAAACTTCATCAAAATTGGATCTTTCTTGCAGAAATCTCCATGTTAACAACAAAAAAAGCTATTTTGGTCCAAAAAATAAGGTTTCAAACAAAAAATTTCAGGCGGTTCTATTCCTACCTAATATAGAGGAATGAGGAATAGATAGAGAAGCATTTCAGTGTCTTGTTGTGTGTATATATAGCTGATCAAAGTCTGCATGGAAACGGCTCCCATTGACTTTTAAGGTGGCTGAGGCATTTGGGAGCAGGAGGCATGTTTCTAAGAACCGAATTTTGACCTGTTTGTTTCCTTGTCTTCTCCTTTATCTAACAACAATGGTCTCCAAATCCCATCTGGTGACGCAGATTAGCTGGCTTTCACCATCTTCCTAGTTTAACTGACTTCTGTCTCACTAACTTGGCCTTCTCCTGCCACCCCCAACTCTGGAGCTATCCCTATTACCAGCACACACATGCCCTTCAACCTATGTGCCGCCAACGCCCCGCTCCTTGCAGAGAGCTCCGCCCACCATACTACACAGCCCCACCCATTCTGCATAGAGTGCCACTCCTTGCACATTGCAGCCCCGCCCACTGGACCATACAGCCACACCTTAGGACCATAGAGCTTTGGCCACTGTATCATAGAGCTCCACCTACTCTACCACAAAGCTCGTCCCACCGTTTCTATAGCTTTACCCATGGGGTGGCACACTGAAGTTTTGCCTAGGATGGCAGATTGTGTTGAGCAGCCTCTGTCCTGGAGTGCAGAGAGCAGTCTGGGATGGGCCAGGGCAGAAAGGAGGGGGGCCCTATGCAGGATGGAGGTGTTGTGGCCAGCACATACTTGCATCTGCACTCCTGCAAAGCCCCATAGGGGTCACTGAAACAGGGGGTACATCTTCAGGCAGCCCTCCTGATTGGCCTAGCGTGCACCAGCCCCTAGAGGCCTGGTATAGGTGATGCCCAAACTGCCACGTCTGTGCACCTACACCAGTGCAGAGATAAATCTACATCTTATAACACTCCCACATTCCCTCACCACAGACATCTCTCACACTCCGGTGATGTGAATGAAACCCCACCGACTTGAATGGCAATAGTCCCGACCTCCACTGTGCTAAGCCAGAGCCAATGTTCTGTAGCATTAATAATTATTTTTCTCTCTCTCTACCTTTTAGCTGTTATACTCACCGTTTAACCCACACCCCTATAATTTCTGCATAGCTGAACCTGTTTATTTGCCATTGCCTAACGTTTCCCATCTTTCCCTCTCAACTACCCTACCTATTATCTCATCCCTTAGCTCAATTACAGGTTTTTTTCCACTCCTCTCCCTTATGCTGACACACTCAAATCATGTGTAATCTTTTTGATAGCCATCTGTTACATTCCCCAGGCGAAATAAAATGTGATGTTACTCGATCACGTGCCAAACTACCCATATGTACCTCAGGTCCTTTCCCTGGCAGACAGCTTTATCCACTGGCAGGAGCCATGGTTCCCCCTTTCCACGTTTATTTCCTTCTGCCACAAAAAGTCAGAGGGGTATTTATTATCAGACTTAGCAGAACGTATTAGGATCATTTTGAAATTCGACATTAGATTGTAATGCAGTTGCCCAGCCCCACTGAGGGCAGGAAAGATAGGTTGTGTGGCTTTGCCGAGGGGTCACTGAGGGCAAATCTAACCTGCAGAATCTGCATAATTGGTGATCATGCACGAGAAGGAAAGAACCCGTTTGATTCCCGAATTCCAAGGTTGGTTTGCAGCAATTAGAGCTGAGTGAATAACGGACTCTTCTTTTCAGTTTTTCATTTCAGTTTCTGAAATGATTTTGTTTAGGGTTGAATTTTTTTTTCCATTTCATTTAGTTGTGGAGGCGAGGGGGTAGGGTGACCAGATGTCCTGTTTTTATAGGGACAGTCCTGATTTTTTGGTCCTTTTCTTATATAAGCTCCTATTACCCCCCCACCCCCGTCCCGATTTTTCACATTTGCTGTCTGGTCACCCTAGGAGGGGGTTACCCATTTTAAAACAGATCTAGCTACATTTTGAAATGAAATGTCATTTAGAAATGAAAAGTCAAAATATTTTGTTTTGAACATGTCAAAGCAAACCGACTTTTTGGGGGAAAGAAAAATAGTTCTTTTGTTTCAGCCTAATCATTCAAGTTAAATTCAGTGCATAGTTTCAGTTGAACTGAAACTGCATTTTTCAGAGAATAAACTTTGTCCCCAAAATTTTACCTCACTAGAAAATAAAAACTTATAAACTGAGCAAATCTCATCTGGAATCACTGAGACACAACAGATGCAGAAACCCAAGATGCCATTTTTTTTTTTCAAGGTAGAACTATGCTTCACACAAAACTGTAGGTGCAAAAAACCCAAAGCAATCACCATTGGGGGGGGGGGCAGGGATGCTGACTTGTTAGAGTTATTAGGCCTTGTGGTCTGTACTGTCTCCAGTACACAGCCTATGCCGACATATTCCCCTAGCGTAGAAGGAACTTACACCAACAGAAGGCGTTTTTCTTCCAGTGTAAGAACACTACCTCCCCAAACGTCACAGGCACTGACTTTTGTTTTTTCTGGTGCTCTGCTCTGCCCCCTCCTTCCCCCCATGTGAGCGGTGGGAGGCCTTATGGGGAAGAGTCTGAATGAGGATGGAGCCTCGGGGTGGAGCAGTGGGCAGAGCCTCAGGGGGGAGAGGCCGAGCAGGGGCAACGCCTCACAGAGCTCGGGCATCGCGGGAGGTGGGACCATGGTCAGGGTGCCGGGGACCTCAAAAGATTAATCCAGCCCTGGGGGTGCTCAACACCCCCTATTTTTTCCAGTGGGTGCTTGAGCCCCGGAGCACCCACAGAATCGGTGCCTATGCCGAACACCATTAGCTATGCCAATGGATACACGCTTCTGTCGGCATACTGCACCTACACTGGGTTTTTATGAGTAGTTATGTCAGTCAGGGTATTTTTTTCACACCGCCAACTGACTTTGCTTTGCCAGGACAAGGCTATGTCTACACTTCGAGCTGGGAGTCTGAGTCCGAGCTCTAGGAGACATATTCACACTCGCTGTCATCAAACTAGCAGGCCAAAAATAGTAGTGTAGCCACAATAGCACAGGCAGAGGTGAGCGGCGGACTGAGTTAGCCACTCTGAGTAGAAACCTACCCGTTCCCCCTGGGTACCTACTGGTGGTGGCTAGCCCACACCGCTGCTCGCCACTGCCGTAGCTACCACAGCTGCACCAGTATTTTTAGCAAGCTAGTACAAGTATGTCTACTCGAGCTGGGAGTCACACCCTCCTGCTCCAAGTGTAGACGTAGTCTGAGTTTTTTTGTGGAGAGCAAGCCTGTGTCTCAGATATGGCAGAATAGCAGAAGAAGGGAAGGTTGCGTATACCCAAATATACCCCTGGGGCTATATTTTGAATGTCCCTCTTTTTATCGCACAAATTTTTTTCACAGTGTTTGGACACAAAATATAACTCTTCAGACCCCAAAGCCCCGTCCCTGATGTGAAATCCTGGTGTATATCTCAACTCAAACACAAATCCTATTCTTTGTCAGTCAGATCTGAGACTGCACCGGCTGCACACTCCCATTAATGTTTTATTAACATGCTTCTCCCCCCCCCCCCATGCCTCCTTTGGGACATCCGCTCACAGCAGCTATTGGGAATTCTCTGCAGGTGGCTTGATTTAACAGGTCAGTACGTTACAGTTAGCAAAGGTGCATTGGCTAAGGGAACTGCTCTATTTCTCAAGTTATCTGCAAGCTCGAAGGTGGTCATATCAGGCACTTAACATTTTGGGGAGAGGAGCTAACACGCTGAGCTAGGAAACAGCTGTTCTGACCATTATCAGAATACAAGATTAACAGAAAGGCTTGAGGATTTCCCTGGTTTCAGTGGGAAAGTTGGAATTACTTATTATCATAATCTCGATTTTCATAACTAGCTCGCTTATTCCATCAGAAGGGCTCTGCTGTCTAGGGTATCCTTCTAATTCACTCGTAATGTCAAATATTTTACCCCTTATTTGACTTGCTCAACTCGCAGGAATTCTGAACATTTTCCCCCTCTGAGTTACAAACTACATTTGCTTCCTTGATCTGTGAATCTTCAACCCACAGTTTTCCTTTCTCCTCTCAGAACTTCCTATATAGCCTTAGAGAGAGGCTGAATTACTGTCTCCTCTTCAAACCATATTTCATTCAGACTTATTATGTTCCTGACTTAATGTAATCATGTTTCCCTTTAATTCTTCAAGCACAGCATTTAGAGACACAGAACGTATTTACATGGAGAAATTCACCTCAATAGCTATTGTGGAATAGCTCCCTGTGTGCTACTCCATACCACCATAAAAGTCACTATATTTCAGAATAATTACACCACTTCAGAAGCTTTGAAGCACCACTAATTGTTCTGGAAGCAAAGTTTTCAAGTCGGTGAAATGGGGATTCTATGTAAAGTGCTTTGAGATCTATAAATGAAAATTGCTAGACAAGAGTTAGGTGGTATTATTCTAATTATTATTAGTTTGCTCCAAAATAGAGTGTCTACAGAGGAGACTATATTTGGATAGTTATTCTGGTCAGTTTCCCCATGTAAACAAGCCCACACACACCAAAGTGCCATTTTTTTAGTGAGATTTATGGTCTCGTTTGCCGCCTCTGCAGTGAGAAACCAGCTGGAGTTTCTCTCACTCTTTCCCTCAGGTAAGGACAACTCATTAGGTATGTACCGTTGACATTTTACTATATGCTTTTTGACTTGTCTATTGAAATAGTAAGCTCACTAGAGCAGGGACCATGCTCCCTGTGTGTCTGTATAGCACCTTGTACAGGCTCCCCGTTGGGGCCTTTGTGTGATACCACAATAAACACATTAAATAATAACTCGAATACTTCATTAGTATATTCTAGAATTGGTATGCTAGAGCTTTTGGCTCTCCTAGGCTGGTGTCCCAATGTGCTGTTTCCATCACCATACAAGTGCAATCAAGAGGCAATGAAGCGCAGGTCAAGTTCCCTCAGCTTAGCAGCCTTAACCCAAACCTACAGTCCTTCCATAGTAGCACAATGGACGGTGAGGTGAAGGAAGAAGTTCAAGGGTGAGGTCAAAATACCCAGTGCTGGATAATCTATAATGCGCTTGAAGCATATTGCTTTGAGGCTCTCAAAGCAATTATCTCTCCCATTTCACTGCTGGGGAAATTAAGGTGCCGTAACTTTTTATGAACCAAGTTTTCAAGTTTAGATGGACACCTAAATGCCTGGTTTAGACATGGAAAGCCTGGCCCAGGCACCAGAGTCAAAGTACACTGTTAAATGTCTAAGTTTAGCTACCTGCATTTGAAAACTTGGCCCTAAGGGTGGAAACAGAATTTAGAAGTCGTGCCTCCCAGCCTGTTGCTCTACTTGAATAAACTCTTTCTAAAGCTTAGCCGTATTTATTATTTTATCAGAAGCTATGCAGTGCCCTCATGGAAGGAATAGCAGAGGACTTCTAGAGATTGTGCAAAAACCCTACCAGAGGCATTCTGAATCAATTGCAATCAGTGAAAAGTCACTGGTGGACAGAGTCCAAGGAAAGCTGGTGGTGACCCAGACAACAATCAGCAACTGAGTTTCCTCCTGTACAGAGGAAAGATCACAATCATTTCTATATGGTAGAACGCTACCCTAAGACCTGTCATCCCCTCCACAACAGATCCGCGGGGACGCATGTGAGGTAGATCAAGGACAGGGGTGCTACAGAAGGAGACTGTGGAGGCTCTATGCATTGCTTTCCCTTCCTCTCAATCTGTCTGAAGCCCTTCTGCAATGCAGGCTGCATTCACTGAGGAATCATTACACCATTGGATACCCTCTCTTCCTGCACAGGCAGTAGGGATCAATTCTGCATCGAGGTCTCAATCCTCACCGATGTTAAGAAGAGCTTAGGTTGCTCAGACTTCCCTGGATCTCACCTAACATTAACTTTAGGGCAGTAAAAACTCAAGGGGATTATTAGTGAGATACAAAAACCTCCCTCAACACTGTTACTAGGTCAAAAAGTGAACAGCATCTGAAGGCTGTTCCTTGGCAATCAAATTGACTACAAGATGGCAGAGGATAAGGCATGTTCTCAGCTCTGCTGTAAATAAACCACTCTGCTTCCAAGATAAGCATGTCAATCAAACCCAGCACGACTGTCGACAAGAGAGGAGATGCTGCAAAGAAATGTTAGTGGGTAGGAGGCACTAAATTGCAACAGTGAGAGACTTATTAGGACACCTGCAAATAGAAGACACACAATGGCCTCATTAGCTACTGCTTTCCTGGGCTTGGAGCAAGGACAGGGGTGAGGAGAGAGGCAATGGAAATGGCTTCAAGCCACTTGTGTGCTCTGTTTTCTGGGGCAGCCAGGAGCTTGCCTGGCACCCAACGTAAGCTGGAGCAGCCTCAGGAATAGCCGTAGCAGAGTGCAATCCATCTGCATCCCTTCTCTTGAGAAGCCACCTATGCTTGGGACTAGAAGCAGACCTCATGCCATCTCTACCCTGGCCAAGGGGACCTGGCACAAGGGGTATTCTCAGGGGTCCATTTTTGCCCCCTATACACCACCCGAGTGGCATGTCAGGGTCTTAGTGCAACTGCTAATTGGGCCCACACATTAGTCCAAGGTAATAATGGTTACAAAACCAATGATGTAGGGATGGACCCAAAGCAGAATTTACCTCAGATCCAAGCACTCCCATGCTTTGTGAGGTTTGAAATGGGTGGTCGGAGTTTGGCAGCTCGTAGGCAACTCTGCCATATAAGTTTAGTGCTTGTTTTCCTAGAATAGAGACAGTCCCAGATATCCACAGACAGGTCCATTTTTAGGGTCTCAGTCTGGGCACCAAAAAAGGAGAGAGACCCCCAAATCACCAGACACAGCCTAGATCGGGAGAAAACTTCCGTTCGGCAAGAAATAATTCCGAAGACACTTGTTCCATCCATTTGCAACTTGCAAAATAAAATTAAAAGCGCCCTTTGTTTTATTCCACCTCTAATTTCACTGGCAGCTGTATCCCAGGGCACCACATGCACGTCTCTTCTTCCCAGCTTTGCTGAGAAGGAAATGCTAAGGTTGCTCTTTTGGGCAACAGTCAATCTTGCTGCCAAGGGAGAGAACAGTCGGCATGCTGCTGCTCCTATTTCATGTTGAGAGAGCACAAAGGCTTCATTTCTGCCAGCGCTAATTGATTTTACAGCCAGCATGTTACCCGCTAAGGAAATAGGCACCTGTATTGTACCACGCTAATGTTCAGAAAAGGAGAAGAAGGGAGACCGAAATAGTTTGTTGCGGAGAAGGCTCCAACTCATTTCCCGCCCCTCTCGCCCACACAGAGCCTCGCTCAAAGGCGAGCAATTACAGCTGGCTTCAAATAGTGAACTCAAACTGCAACTTGTTTAGCATGAAAGAGCTGCAGAGTTTTCCTGAAGCCTCCGGGTTACTTGGGAACCTAGCAAGGAATTAATCCTTATGGCCAACATTTTCCAAAGGGATTTTGGGTGCCCAATGTAAGATGCCTTTAAAGGACCAGGATTTTCATAGGCTTTTCAAGTACTCACTTGAAATCAGGCCCCTTCCAGCTGTCTCCAGCTGAGCACAGAAAAATGGAGACCCCCAGAAGGAAACTCTTAGCATCCAGTCTATTGAATAAGAGTTCTTAATACCACGTGCTAGATGCTCCTAGGTATCTAGCTTAAATACTTGTATGGCCCCCATTATCTCGTCTCTCAGCACCTCAGAGTCTGTAAAGTATTTATCCTCACGACACCCCTAGGAGGTTGGGAAGTGTCATTAGTTCCATTTTACAGACCAAGAACCATGGCACAGCGCATTTAAGTGGTTTAACCAAGCGTACACATGAAGTCGATGGTAGAGCAAAGAATTGAAACGGGGTATGTACGGGGTATCACCGTAACCACTGAGCCATCTTTCATCTTGGTGGACCTGGGATCAGCCAAAGGCCAAGGTGAGGGGTGGGGACAAAGATGGTTTTTAGTCATCTGAATGCTCCCTAGATCCTAGGGCTGACGGATATACTGCTCCTAGACACTGCTTTTGTCCCTACTGCAGAGGCATTGCATGCTTGTGTCAAAACACTAGAACTATTCAGTGTTTCTGTTTCATCAGAAGCCTTGTGCCTTATTCTGATTGCCCTGATTCAAGTCTTACACTGCTATAATTGCACTGACTTCAATGGAGTTCAGAGTCTAGCCTAAGGCTTATCTTGTTTCACAGTGCAAAACCATTTTACATTTTTCTGTAGCAATGAAGTCGTTGGGTTTATTACTGCAGACAAACTAGGAATGAAGCTTTCATAGTAGTTTAACAAAAGTAAAAATAAAAATCAGCCCTGAATTATTATGGGATATGTCCTTATTCCCCACTGGCTTTTGTTGTTCCTTTTAAAGGATGCAGCCACTCGGCAGTGATGTTGTATGTCTGGATTAAAAAGTATGAAAGAAAGATCCACGTTGTCTTTCTTAACTCTGAACCTGTCATTTTTTCCCACCTTTTTAGAACCTAAAGCCGGGGTGGGCAAACTATGGCCCCCGGGCCAGATCTGGCCCATCAGGGCTTTGGATCCGGCCCGCGGGATTGCCACCCCATGGTGTTGAGGGCCCTGTGCCGCTCCTGGAAGCGGCCGGCACCACGGCCCCTGGGGGAGCGGCGGGGGGCAGAGGGTTCTCACCTGCAGGCACTGCCCCCCACAGCTCCCATTGGCTGGGAATGGGAAACTGAGGCCAATGAAAGGTTCGGGGGAGGTACCTTCAGGTGAGGGCAGCGGACAGAGCTCTCTGCTTACCCTCCTTCAGGGGCCGCAGGGACGTGGTGCTGGCCGCTTCCGGGAGCGGTGTGGGACCAGGGCAGGCAGAGAGCTTGTCTTAGCGCCGTAGCATGCCGCTGCCACCCTGGAGCGCTCAAGGTAAGCGGTGCCGGGCCGGAGCCCGCACCCTGAACCCATCCTGAACCCTGAACCCCAACCCCCTGCCCTGAGCCTCCTGGTGCACCCTGCACCCCCTCCTGCACCCCAACTCCCTGTCCTGAACCCCCCACACCCCTCCTGCACCCCTACCCCCTGCCTTGAGCCCCCTGCCGCACCCCGCACCCTCTCCTGCACCCCAACCCCCTGCCCTGAGCCACCTGGTGCACCCTGCACCTCCTCCTGCACCCCAACCCCTGCCCTGAGCCCCTTCCTGCACACCGCACCCCCTCCCTGCACCCCAACCCCTGCCCTGAGCCCCTTCCTGCACACCGCACCCCCTCCCATACCCCGCATTCCCTCCTACACCTCAACCCACTGCCCCAGCCCTACATTCATGGCCCTGCATGCAATTCCCCCACCCAGATTTGGCCCTCGGGCCAAAAAGTTTGCCTACCCCTGACCTAAAGGCTTCCCCAAGTGTTCTTCTGTATACCTAAAAAAATTATCATCATCTAAATGTCAGCCAATGACCTCTTTTATAATTCACTAGAATATGGAAAAGTCATTACCACTACATATGGTGACCTTTCATATCAAAACAGCACACTGCGTTCACCCTAGGAAGTTATTTTAGAATCTGATGCCAATCCCACCTAAGCTTGGAATGTATAAAAAATTGTAAAATTTACTCTCTTGCCAATTTAGCAAATGTGAGTCTGAAATCAGGTACTGATCTACTTACAATAAGGGGTTTCTGGTTACTTAATAATATTCCCAAATCCTCACACCTCTATCAGTTTTAGGAACAACTCAGGAAATTCCAGAGATTAGTTTATTCCCTACTTCTATTATACTTCTCATTGCCTTTCTACAACTTCTCACAAAGCTGCAGAAATTCAGGTCTGCCGCTCTTTTTGTTGTTGTTGTTGTTGTGATGCCTTTCACTAATAAGACCAGAAGTTATATTTTCTGTTTTTTCTCTTTCATTTTGCCCCCAAATCTAACACCTGTTCCAAGACACCCCAATCCAGCTTTACCTTGATAAACTTGACTTCTGTAACAATTAAAGACAACATCAGGAAAGTACCTTTGTATTTTCCACTGATGTGAATGGGCACCATGAACCTGCTATCCTTTCTTTGTATAGTTTTTCAATATTATGCCATTTTCTCATTTCTAAATGTAGTATTTATCTGGTCCCTGTAACATCTGAGCACCTCCGTGTTTAATGGTTTTATCTTCTTAGCACCCCTGTGAGGCAGAGAAGTGCTAATACCCCCATTTTACAGATGGAGAACTAAGGCCCAGACCGTAGTGCCGTTTCAAACAATACTATGACAACTTGCATTAGATAACTTCTAGTGCACCCCAGCAGGAACCACATGGGCCAGTTAGTGCAAACTGAATCATCATGAAGCCAAACCCGAAATGACAAAGAGTTGGTAGCCGAGCAACGTACAGAACCTAGGTCAAGTGTAACTCCCAGGCTGGCACCTTAATCATTGGACCATCCTGTCTCTCTTTACTGAGCATCGGCAAAGACTCTCTTGCACGGTCCTTCTTACATTGTAGCCCGTGTTTCCATCCTCATAGTTAGAGAGAGAACCGGGTTCTCTCCTGACCCCATTCTCAGCTGCTGACCCTAGTGGTGCTCAGTTCCTTTTGTGCCATCTGGTGGATCCTTCCTATCTCAAGTGTTCTCCACTACTTCCTTACTCCCATAAAAGGGTCACAGACTGGGAAAAGCCCCCTCCCCTGAAGCTCCTAGTCTTGGCTCCCGTAGACGGAGGTGGTGGGAGGTAGAGGGGTTCCTCCAGGTCCCACTGCCTTCCTGGCTCCAGTCGTTCAAACCCTATGCACCCGGAACCCCAGTGACACCCATGGGAGTTCGGTGCATGGTATAGCCTACATTTTCCACAGCAATTTATGATATGCTTGTAAGGGACTTTAAGGTGAAAAGGGCCCTGTATTTAAAGATATTATTCTCTTGCAATGGCTGCAGCAATTTTAATTTTGCTTCCATAAAACTTGATGCCAAATGAGACAGTCAGAATGAGGCACTGAAATAAAAGTCTTGGACACCCTTTCTTGAACAAACTGCCTTTCCAAAACTTTACAGCATCAGCCCAGTATTTGCTGCCAAGCTGTGGAGGGCACAGATGGAGAGGAATAAGATAAAAATGTCTCATTAAAGAGCAAACATTTTCACTGATCAACTGCAAACATTGATTCCCAATTGAATGGTGCACATGTAAACACACACACAAAACCCTAACAGAATCGGATTTGCACTTGGGGCTAGATTTTCAAAGGGATTTAGGCAGATAGGCATGGAGTGGGAATTTCAAAGTGTAACCTTTGGGTGGGCTTGAATTTACTTCCTTGCCCTTCTTTGGTGCCTAACACCACCCCCCCCCCAACTCCCATAGAAAAGCACCTGGAGATCCAGAATTCAGTCACTGAGGATTTTCAGCAAGGATTGCACACGGTCAACCTCCCCACAGTAAAGTCCAAAAAAACCAAAAGGAACAAACGTAATGTTTAAGTACCAACTTTATAAAATCTTATGATAAACATAAACATTAAAAACTTAAACTTTACAACATAACAGGGCTACTTCATAAGCCACATACATTATCTTCACAAAAAGAACAGGAGTACTTGTGGCACATTAGAGGCTAACAAATTTATTTGAGCATAAGCTTTCATGGGCTAAAACCCACTTCATCCGGTGCATCTCAATTGGAGTCTTTGATCACCAAATTTATACAATCTGCTGAATGAAAAGCAAAATCTTCCTTTCACTTGCTTGTGGAAATTTTCAGCTGGAATCCATGCAGACTCTTCCTCCTCCACCGCTGAAATCATAGTTAGCTACTAACCAATTAACCGACCACTCAGTTAAGTATATAGCTTTAAAAACAAGCCCTGTTACAAGAAAACTACAAAATCAGAATAGCAAAATAAATGACTCTTTCCCCATCTTCCCATTTAAATAAAAGAAACATTGGTGAATTGTCCTAGTTGAGACAATTTAACTAAAGCAGTTTGGCTAAAATCAAACAACATTCAAAGTATACAATTAGTAATTTGTTTCCCTCAAAATTTCCCCTTTCTATAATTAACACTGTCCGGGCTTTCCTGTTAGGGGGTTAACAATATAACTAACCAGCTGCAAAATGCTTCAAAGTTAGGGGAAACAGCACCCTGCTTTCTGCTCCAGGGGCTTATGTTTCCCCCATCCACACAGGGCACATGGCATTTTGCAAAGTAGCTGCCCTGTCTGCCTGCCTGCCCTCATGGAGTCTGAGTCCAGCCTGTTGCCAACTCCACACAGCAGGAAGTGGTGAGAAACCTTGAAAAGTCGCTAGATGTGGCTACATAACCTACACGAGGGAACATTTCAGACAGATGCAATAAGAAGTGTCCAGCTCACATGAGGGGAATAGCTCTCCCCTCAATGAGCGAGGGGTAGTGTGGCCACCTTCCTAATGGCTGGTAACTGGATCCCCAAGGCCCCACCCCCTACTCCACCTCTTCCCCCTAAGGCCCCACCTTGGCTCCACCTCTTCTCTTGAGGCCCCGCCTCCTGCCACTCCCCTCCCCCAAGACTCCCCTGCTCTATCTCTTCACTCAAGGCCCCACCCCACACACCATCGCGAGCCGCATGAGTAGCCTGGCCCTAGAGGTGGCAGTGGTTGCTGCTTCACTGACTTCTTCCTTCCACTTAGGGTTGCCCCAGATCAAAAAGACCAGACATCAGAGCTTGTCAAATGGCACCTGGACACAAAAGCCAAAACCTGAACTGTCCGGGTGAAAACCGGATAGATGGCAACCTAGCAAGGGGTGCCCAGGGCAACGTCCGAGTGAGGGAGTCTTTCCCCAGTGGAGGGTGGGGAGCCAGGGCAGAGTCTGGGGTGCGGGGCAGGGCAGGGTCCATGTGAAAGAGTCTCCCCCCAGCAAGGCAGGGGGTGGGGCAGGTCTCAAAGGGAATATCCCTGGGAACTGGGGGAGGCCTCGGCCATGGTGCTCGCAAGGCAACATTTCTCCCAGGACTTGGGAGGCAGCGGCCGAGACGCCGTCTCCTCTTCTCTAGCTCTACTGCACGCACCCGGCCAACCTACCCCAGCTCAGGCTCCTCCCTCCCCAACCAATCGTGGCCTTACCAGGCCCGACACGGGGACCACCGAGCTGTTCAAACAATGGAGCATGTGGGACTCTGGGCCAGGCCGCGCCTGTGGATTGATGTCTCTGGGTGCCAATGTTCAGGCCTCCCCCAGCTCGGTGTGTTTGCTGTCGCGAGTCTGGACACTATCCCGCCCCTCCCAGCTCAGGACTGATTGGCAGAATCGTGTAGTCAGAAGAGCGTGGAATGGATTTTATTATGATCTTGTGTCTATATAAATCGGCGACTTCTTTCTCTGAATATCACTGTAATCGGCAGTGACAGTTGCTAGATTTGTCACTGGTCACTTTGACCCTTATTTCCTCGCTAGGGAAATCAAAAAGTCATTAAATCTAGCGAAAAAATTGCTAAGTTGGCAACACTGGCAACAGAGACTAGTGAGTATACCCAAAACTACCACACCCAAATCCAGAAATGTCAGAGTTTTGAGAGTTAATTGTGCATCTGGGTAGCAACAAGGACAGGACACAACCTATTCCTACCTAGCCCCCCAATAGATATCTTAAAGAGATATCTCCCTATTAGGAACACGGGGTGCATAAGGTGAGGTATTAGAGCTCAGAGATAATTTTTGGCTGACACTTTTTTTGGCAAAAAATGCAGATTTGGCAACACCAAAGTGTCTTGAGAATCCATGCCAGTTTTGCTGAATTGTTTTGGTTGAAAACAATTCGAAAAACAAAACACTCAAAACCAATCTACATGTTTTGCTTTGACATTTTTGAAAGGAAGTGTTTTGTTTCTTCAGTTTGAAACAACTTTTCAGTTCAAAGATCCCTTTAATTTTATTTACAAGGGATCACAATTAAAACGGAAACGTTTTGGTCAACCTAAAATTGAACCTATTTCATTGGTTCGCCAAGAGGTTTTGTTTTTTTTTTAATCACTTTCTTTGATTGGAAATTATTTTTTCCCATTTTTCGGAATTGTCAACAAACCAAAAACATTTGTTATTTGTCCAACTCTATTAGGCATCTAACCCTCCATTTAAATCAACGGGAATCAGGATTTTCAAAAGTACCTACGAGGCACCATTCTGCATCTTGAGGTGCCTAAATACGTTTGAAAATCTTGCCCTTGGTGTTTGTGAAAGGTGCCGAAGTGATAGTTCTAAAGACTGAAATCTTCTATTGACCATGGGTCGATGATTATTTTCAAGTCAGGGTGAGGTTAATGTTTAGGGAGATGCTTGTACGACTGCTGCCCAGGCTGTATGTGGTCTATGTGTAACCTCAGTCCCTAGACAATGCTAGCCGACGTGTATGAATGGCCTGATTTCCTAAGTGACGGTAATGTTGACTTGGTTTGTGGCATTGACTATGCAATGGCAACTGGATGTGGTGTGATCAATTGCTGGTGACAAAGCACAGTGCATGCAGCTTTCCTGAGTCCGAGTACACTTTGCAAGTCAACAGAGCTAGGCTTGACAGAATTTTGCATATCATTGACAGATAATATCCAGGTTTATTTTCAAACATTTTCCCCAATTTTTCAGGATTTAAATTGTCACAGTTGCAAGAAATTAAGGGGGAGGAATCAGACAATAACTATTTAATGACCGTAGATGTTGAGATTGAAAATGCTGAAGCTTTAGCGCCATTAAAACAAAGTGTCAACATCACATGTCAAATTATACAAAGTAAATATCCTTAAATCAAACGCTACTAAGTTCTCAAGGAGAATTTCTCTTACTTTGAACATAAGAGCATAAGAACATAAGAACGGCGGTACCGGGTCAGACCAAAAGTCCATCTAGCCCAGTATCCTGTCTATCGACAGTGGCCAATGCTAGGTGCCCCAGAGGGAGTGGACCTAACAGGCAATGATCAAGTGATCTCTCTCCTGCCATCCATCTCCATCCTCTGACAAACAGAGGCTAGGGACACCATTCCTTACCCATCCTGGCTAATAGCCAATAATGGACTTCACCACCATGAATTTATCTAGTTCTCTTTTAAACACTGTTATAGTCCTAGCCTTCAGAACCTCCTCAGGTAAGGAGTTCCACAAGTTGACTGTGCGCTGCATGAAGAAGAACTTCCTTGTATTTGTTTTAAACCTGCTGCCTATTAATTTCATTTGGTGACCCCTAGTTCTTGTATTATGGGAATAAGTAAATAACTTTTCCTTATCCACTTTCTCCACATCACTCGTGATTTTATATACCTCTATCATATGCCCCCTTAGTCTCCTCTTTTCCAAGATGAAAAGTCCTAGCCTCTTTAATCTCTCCTCCTATGGGACCTGTTCCAAACCCCTAATCATTTTAGTTGCCCTTTTCTGAACCTTTTCTAATGCCAGTATATCTTTTTTGAGATAAGGAGACCACATCTGTACGCGGTATTCGAGAAGTGGGCGTACCATCGATTTATATAAGGGCAATAATATATTCTCAGTCTTATTCTCGATCCCCTTTTTAATGATTCCTAACATCCTGTTTGCTTTTTAGACCGCCTCTGCACACTGCATGGACATCTTCAGAGAACTATCCACGATGACTCCAAGATCTTTTTGCCTACCTGTACATTTTGATGATTGATTTCACCATACCCACAATGTTTACCGACATATACCAATAAAAATCAAAGCCTTCCAAGCCTAAATATAGCTTACCCAGGGCTCTAAGGAGCAGATCCAGTGCTAAGGATGTGTAGCTGCATGTGATGCCAGCCTAGGCCTATCACGTGACAAGCCTGGCATTGGCAACAATTGTCAAAGGCTGTTGTCTCGGACTTGCAGCAGCCACGTGGAGCATTTGTTCACCCTGCAAGGCATAAGAGCGGCCAAAGGTCCACCAGTCACTCAATAATCCCACCCACGCCATCTAAGAAGGCAAGCAGGGGAGGAGGAGGAGAACCGTGGAGCTGCCAGGGCAGAAGGAAGGAAGGGTACTCTCGGCTGCTAGCCATTCTCCATGACCAACCAGAATGAGAGGAGGGAAGCACCAGGACCTCCAGCAGGATCAGTAGTCCAAGCCCGCCAGGGTCCCGATCACTGAGCGCTTCAGGGAAAAGAAAGCCAGCAGCCAAGTATTGTAGCTGTGGTCCAGGCTCTATGTGCTCCATTAACAGCCCGGGCACAAGCTTTCCTCAAACTCAGCACACTGAAGATGAGACCCTACCAATTGCTTACACCTCTATGATCAACCATACGAGGCTTTAGTCAGCCATATTCACGGTCAGAGCCCAGAGCCTTTGCCCCTGCAGGGGCTGGTAAAATAAGCCCAAGTTATTTTCAGACCTTCAGATACCATGTTCTCTCCCTCCCTCACAGACACACACGTCCTGCTGTTTGTGACTGTGCCCTGTAAAAGCCCAGTGACTGATGCTCCCGATTTCAATTTGCTCTGCCTGAAACATCTTTTCCTGATTTGTTTCTGGCAAATTGGAAATTGCTTTTCTATTTTAAAACCGTGATTTCCATTCTCACAAAAGCACGGTTCCCTGATTTCAGCAGCACATCTGAATAGGTTTTTTACTAAAAGCACAATGGGCCAGATTCAGACCTGGGGAAAGTGGCAGCAATCCCAATGGATAACAATAATTTCCTATTTGTCAAGTGGCTTTACCACGCTTCTGCTGTGTGACCTTGGTCATTGCTTCTCTCTGGGCTTGTTTCTGCTCCTCCCCCATCTTTTTTGTCTACTTAGACTAAACTCGTCAGGGCAGGACTCACTACGTGTTTGTATGGCATTTACTGGAGTCCCAAGTAGGGTGCCAGCCAGTAGAGATTCAAACCGTCTCGTTTATTTCAGGTTCGGAACTTTAATTTCTCTCAGAGTTACACTTTTCATTCTGTGCCATGGGAAAATTGAAGCCAACCCTCTCATTTTGAGAAAAATTGCGCCCTTGCAGCTGCCTGGGCTGACATGTTGCCTGATCAATGCCCCTGCATTGGGGTTATATCAGTCGTGTTGTTACAGACCATGCTGCCTTTTCCATTTTTGACATGTGCCGTCTGCAATGACTGATAAAGTGGTTACGTTCAAAGCAGCACTTTAGAGGGACCCATCTTTCCCTGAAAATAACAGCGTTTGAGAAAAAGTTGGAATCATTGCGGATTCTTTAGTGAGCAATTCAGATGATTGTTCAAATACACCTAAATAATCTCTGACCTCTATTCAGGGATCTGTTTGAGCTAAAAAAAGGTTTCAAAGCCTCCCAATGGTTGTGACTGCCCATGTTTCTTGTTTCCACCTGAGACTGGTTCGAACACTGTGCCCCTTCCTATCAGGCCAGGATCACCTCACGACAATTAGCCATGTTTTTGTCATTTCCATACTGGATGAAACTCAGTATATCTAGCTGACTCAGGCCCTATGTGCTTACAATGCCCAGTGAAGCTGAGAGCACATTCCCCCACCACTTTTCTCACTACATCAGTTCCCCATAGAATATCAGGTCAAGTTCAAAGTTTGCAGATGACACAAACATTTTGGGGGATTGGTAAATAATGAAGAAGAAAACAGATGACTGATTCAGAGCGATCTGGATTGCTTTGTAAACGGGGCACCAGCAAACAATATGTGGTTTAATTCAGCTAAATGCAAATGTACACATCCGGAAATAAAGAAGGTGGGCCATACTTACAGGATGGAGGACCCAATTCTGGGAAGCAGTGATTCTGAGAAAGATTTGGGGGTCATGCTGGATAGTCAGCTGAACCCGAGCTCCCAATGAGATGCTGTGGCCAAGAGAACTAATGCAATCTGGGGATGCATAAACATATACCATCAGGGGCTCGTTCACCTGCACATCTACCAATGTGATATATGCCATCATGTACCAGCAATGCCCCTCTGCCATGTACATTGGCCAAACCGGACAGTCTCTACGCAAAAGAATTAATGGACACAAATCTGACATATGGAATCATAATACTCAAAAACCAGTGGGAGAACACTTTAACCTGTCTGGCCATTCAATGACAGACCTGCGGGTGGCTATCTTAAAACAGAAAAACTTCAAAAACAGACTCCAACGAGAGACTGCTGAGCTGGAATTGATATGCAAACTAGATACAATCAACTCAGGATTGAATAAGGACTGGGAATGGCTGAGCCATTACAAACATTGAATCTATCTCCCCTTGTAAGTATTCTCACACTTCTTATCAACCTGTCTGTATTGGGCTATCTCGATTATCACTTCAAAAGTTTTTTTGTCTTACTTAATTGGCCTCTCAGAGTTGGTAAGACAACTCCCACCTGTTCATGCTCTCTGTATGTGTGTATATATATCTCCTCAATATATATTCCACTCTATATGCATCCGAAGAAGTGGGCTGTAGTCCACGAAAGCTTATGCTTAAATTTGTTAGTCTATAAGGTGCCACAAGTACTCCTGTTCTTTTTGCGGATACAGACTAACACGGCTGCTACTCTGAAACCTGTCTACCAACAGTGGCCAATGCCAGGTGCCCCAGAGGGAGTGAACCTAACAGGCAATGATCAAGTGATCTCTCTCTTGCCATCCATCTCCACCCTCTGACAAACAGAGGCTAGGGACACCATTCCTTACCCATCCTGGCTAACAGCCATTAATGGACTTAACCTCCATGAATTTATCTAGTTCTCTTTTAAACACTGTTATAGTCCTAGCCTTCACAACCTCCTCAGGCAAGGAGTTCCACAGGTTGACTGTGTGCTGTGTGAAGAAGAACTTCCTTTTATTTGGTTTAAACCTGCTGCCCATTAATTTCATTTGGTGGCCCCTAGTTCTTATATTATGGGAACAAGTAAATAACGTTTCCTTACTCACTTTCTCCACACCACTCATGATTTTATATATCTCTATCATATCCGCACTTAATATCTTCTTTTCCAAACTGAAAAGTCCTAGCCTCTTTAATCTCTCCTCATATGGGACCCATTCGAAACCCTAATCATTTTAGTTGCCCTTCTCTGAACCTTTTCTAACGCCAGTATATCTTTTTTGAGATGAGGATACCACATCTGTACGCAATATTCAAGATGTGGGCATACAATGGATTTATATAAGGGCAATAATATAGTCTCCGTCTTGTTCTCTATTCCTTTTTTAATGATTCCTAACATCTTGTTTGCTTTTTTGACTGCCGCTGCACACTGCGTGGATGTCTTCAGAGAACTATCAAAGATGACTCCAAGATCTCTTTCCTGATTAGTTGTAGCTAAATTAGCCCCCATCATATTGTATGTATAGTTGGGGTTATTTTTTCCAATGTGCATTACTTTACATTTATCCACATTAAATTTCATTTGCCATTTTGTTGCCCAATCACTTAGTTTTGTGAGATCTTTTTGAAGTTCTTCACAGTCTGCTTTGGTCTTAACTATCTTGAGCAGTTTAGTATCATCTGCAAATTTTGCCACTTCACTGTTTACCCCTTTCTCCAGATCATTTATGAATAAGTTATGAATTATTATTATTATTATTTTTTATTATTAGGATTGGTCCTAGGACTGACCCTTGGGGAATACCACTAGTAAACCCTCTCCATTCTGAACATTTACCATTTATTCCTACTCTTTGTTCCCTGTCATTTAAACAGTTCTTAATCCATGAAAGGATCTTCCCTCTTATCTCATGACAACTTAATTTACGTAAGAGCCTTTGGTGAGGGACCTTGTCAAAGGCTTTCTGGAAATCTAAGTACACTATGTCCACTGGATCCCCCTTGTCCACATGTTTGTTGACCCCTTCAAAGAACTCTAATAGATTAGTAAGACATGATTTCCCTTTACAGAAACCATGTTGACTTTTGCCCAACAATTTCTGTTCTTCTATGTGTCTGACAATTTTATTCTTGACTATTGTTTCAACTAATTTGCCTGGTACTGACATTACATAAAAAGGCACTAGCAAAGTCAGTACAAACTAAAATCTCATCCAGACAATGACTTGTTTATGCTGCTCTGTATACCATACACTGAAATGTAGTACGCTATTTACATTCCAATTGATTTATTTTTTAATTATATGGTAGAAATGAGAAAGTCAGCAATTGTTCAGTACTAGTGTGCTCTGACACGTCTTTATGTCTATGTCTGATTTTGTAAGCAAGTAGCTTTTAAGTGAGGTGAAACTTGGGGTACGCAAGACAAATCAGACCCCTGAAAGGGATGCAGTAGTCTGGAAAGGTTGAGAGCCACTATCTTAGAGGGTACCAAAGATGGTAATAAATGTTCTTTTGGGGAAAAGAGAAGTTAGTTGAAATGGGCTGGAGCTGTCATTATTGCTCTTTTTGTTGTTAAAGTCCAGTCCCATTTCACCCCAGGTGATCTTTGGGATTTTACTGGAGCTGGTGATGTCATCTGGGTCCCTCTCTCTGGCCTGGGCAGGATGAGGACAAAGGTCCAGGGTCCCAGGAGATGGTGGAGAAGGCATCCATGATGGTGCAGTTCACTCCAGTGAGCAATTTTTCTCCCCTATGTTAGTTTCTTTCTGTAAGATCTAAGATCCCACTGTCACAATTGGGACATGGGCAAGCTGGCCTAGTGGTCAGGCCAGGTCAGATACCAGGAGGTCAGAGTCTAACACAGGCTAGCAGGCAAACCAAGATTCAGGAGTCAGGTGGGGTCAGGTTACCAGGAGAATAGCCGCAGGGGTAGGTATTACAGGGGAAGCAGTACTAAACAGGAGGGATCCAGTTATATGGACAACTTCCTGTTCCTGTGCTTGTTTTAAATAGAATCTGGGAACCAATCAGAGCCCAGGACTGGAGTCCTCTGTCAGAGTTCATCTTCTGTGCAGACAACTGTAAGCAGATCACGGGGTGGCAAGTTAGAACTTACTAGCTGCTAAGGGCTCAAGGCCTGAAGTCCTACATACCCCCAAAAAGAACCATGGGTGCAAACTCCACACCCCTTATGATTTTGCCCATCAGTTAGGCTTAGTATCCGACACCAATTTTGGCCCATTAATTTCCAGACTCACATTTTCTTGTTTACCGTGCATGAGCTTAACACCGTCCTGAGTTATATTAGGAGGCCTTTTTGCTTGGACTAATTCAATCTCTGTCTCCCTCTCGTAGCTCTTCCCATCATTTGTTGTTAGGTTTTTGTGACATCTGATGAACTTTCACATACTTTGGCAGTTGAGCTCACAATTAGGGTAAACCTGTAGGCCCAGTTATCACAACAGAGGCTGAGACACATAATGGCTGGGTGGCTTGCCCAAAATCAGACAACTACTCGGGGTACATCTACACTGCAGCTGAGTTTCCAGCTCAGAAAGACATACACGCATTAACTCTGATCGAGCTCGAATACTGAAAGCAGCAGTTGTAGCTGCAGCCCTTCAGGCGGCAGCCTGGGTTAGCCATCTGAATATGTACCAAGGGTTTGGGAAGGGATTGGACTCAGATGACTAGCCCATCCCATGGCTCTTGCTACCGCGGCGATGCTGCCATTCTAAGTGTGCTAGTTCAGTCAAAGCTAATGGGGGTATATCAGAGGGAGAGAGAGCTCAGCAGTTTGAACATTGGCCTGCTAAACCCAGGATTGCAAGTTCAATCCTTAAGAGGGCCATTTAGGGATCTGGGGCAAAAAAAAAAAAAAGGTTGGGGATTGGTCTAGCTTTGAGCAGGGGATTGGACTAGATCACCTCCTGAGCTCCCTTCCAACCCTGATATTCTATAATGCATCCACCCAAGCTGGAATGACAGCTGCAGTATAGACATGTCCTAAGTAGCAGAACCCAAAAAAGAGACCAAATTTAGCTGCTAGATTTTTCCCCTCATCTTCCCTTGGGGAATATCCTGGGGCTTGGGAAATTTAGGCATGAGAGATTTGCTGTTTTGTGGATGTGAGCAATGGACCAGTAGAAAGCTGCAGCTTTGAAGAAGGCAAGCCCGCCATCCTGCTGAAAATAGTAACTGTGGCCCTGATTCCCCAAGGTACTTAAGCACGTGCCTATCTTTAAGCACTTTGGGTTCACTGGGACTATTCACACTGTCATGCACACATGACTTGCATCTGAAGAAGTGAGGTTCTTACCCACGAAAGCTTATGCTCCCAATACTTCTGTTAGTCTCAAAGGTGCCACAGGACCCTCTGTTGCTCTTCACACTGTTCAAGTTAGGCCCAGGCTTAAATACCTGGCTGACTGGGGGCCTCTGTAACTATGAAGGTTAAGGAACACACATACGCTCACACGCACTCCGTTGAGCATGGACCACACAGTGCAAAGAGACCAGAAGCTGCCCATACATTCAGGAAGAGCAGGAAATCAACAGTTGCAGAGCGCGTAGCTGTGGTCTGCCAATGGGTACTGCAGTAATTAGACCATTCCCCATGCAGTAAGATAAAGCTAGTTATCTTACTGCTGCATCCTGTTTACATGTCCTCCAGCTGGTAAATTTTGCTTAGTTTGCTGCATTCTAGCTTCATGCTGGGGACCTAGATATTGTACCCAGAAAACGATGACCCATCCCTTCCCTGGTGACCCTTTACTCAGGGCGTGTGAGTGTTTTGAAATGTTTAATTATATTTTTCAAGCCTCCTTTTACACGTTCTGCTTATTTCATCTCTTCACTTGCTCCTGTGCAGTAGCTATGCACGGTACTTGGAACATAGACAGTAGGTGAGGCTGTGGTTTTCCGTAGCAATAATCTGGTTCCCGCATCTGAACAAATATTACTCTGCTTTCGCCCTTATCATTTACCCACCCTTGAACTGGGTAATGGTTTTGTAAAGTGCAGTGCCCCTGTTGCCACTTAATTAACATTATGGATGGCATGGTACAGCAAATATTGGCATGACAGATATTGCAGTCATGAAAATGCCTACTGCAGTTATACTGTGAAATTCCCAAGCACACGTCTCATTTAGAGTTAGGAAGAGAGCTCCTGAAGATTAAACAAATAGCACTTTTTAAAAAGCCTGTTTGGTCACTTTTCTGTGGAGGGAGAGCTTTTCTAGAGCTATCAATCCAGCATTTTCCAAAAGCCCGACATTAAATTCAGAACTTTTACATTTCAGAGTGCGTATAGTATGACCAAGGCCGGTGCAAGGAAGTTTCGCGCCCTACGTGAAATTTCCACCTTGCGCCCTTCCCCCCCCCCCCCCCCGGCAGCTCCCCGCCCCCCGGCCCAAGGATCCGTGCGGCAGCTCTGACCCAGGGGTTCCCCTTGGCAGCCGGCGGCACGCTGACCCAGGGGAACCCCTGGGCGGGCTGCCAGCGGCTCAGACTCCCTCTCCCTCCCAGCGCAGCGGCCTCTGTAAAAAAAAAAAAAAAAAATTGGGGGTGCCGCTTTTTGGCGTCCCCAAATCTTGGCGCCCTAGGCAACCACCTAGTTGGCCTAAATGGTAGCACCGGCCCTGAGTATGACTATAGTCTACACAGGGATTTGATTCTAATCCCATTTACACCACTTTGATACCCGGGGAGGGATAGCTCAGTGATTTGAGTATGGGTCTGCTAAACCCAGGGTTGTGAGTTCAATCCTTGAGGGGGCCACTTAGGGATTGGGGGCAAAATCAGTACTTGGTCCTGCTAGTGAAGGCAGGTGGCTGGACTCAATGACCTTTCAGGGTCCCTTCCAGTTCTATGAGATAGGTATATCTCCATGTACCTTGTTGTTGTTACCTCTGATGTGTGTGTGAGATCAGAAGGGGGCCTTTTAGGCACACAGGGGCCTGATTCATTATTTCTCTGCAGCCCCCAAAAGGGATTCTCCCAGCACCTCCCACTCTGATCTGCTTTAAGCATGGTAGGAGCTTCCTGCCAGAATGGCCCCTGCACCTCCACAGCAGCCCCAGGCAGTGGGGCTGTTCTGGGACTAAATCAGAGGCAGAAGGGGGTGTATCCTGGCAGCTGAGTGCCCAATAACAGCCATGGTTCTGCAATGGCACAGCCTGTGCCAAGGGCTGTATTAGCTCCCACAACGTGAACTGGCCTTTGATGCACCCTTCTATTACTGGGAAGCACCAGAGTTTCTCCTTCTGCCCAAGTGCTGGAGCTGTTTTGTGGATCCCCAGGGCATGTCTACATTGCAACAAAAGACCCGTGGCCTGGCTCAGCTGACGAGATTGCAGGGATAGGGCTGTAGCTGGTCCGGTTCAGAGGTCTTAGAACCGGACTCCAGCCTGAGCATCTTCATTGCAATTTTATAGTCCCGCAGCCTGAGCCACCTGACCCGGGCTCTGAGACTCAGGGCTGCAGATTTTTTAATTGCAGTGTAGACGTACCTGGAGAGTCCTCAGTTCACTATGATGGTCAAGCTTTTGTAAAGGGCTGCTCAATGCATAAGAAGCACACTTTTCTCATAGTACTGCAGGCTGAGACTGTGTTCTGTAGGGGAATAAACCAGTGGAGCGGGGGAAAAGAAAACCACATGCTAACCAACCAGGAAGTAAGGGTGGGTGGAGCATTGGTCCAATTCCTACTACTCTGAATATGCCAGTTAACCCTTTGATGGCCAGTTCACTATACCCTTCCCCCTTGTAGTTTACAGCATGGTTGTTGTCTTTTAAATAATCAGGGGCTCTTAGCGCTCTCATGGGGTAGCACCTTTCCACAGCAGCCCTTATCATAGAATCATAGAATATCAGGGTTGGAAGGGACCTCAGGAGGTCATCTAGTCCAACCCCCTGCTCAAAGCCAGGACCACCTCTTTCTCCACTTTCTCCAGCCTTCTGCTCCTAACATTTGGTAGATACCCCCATCCTGGACCTTCCTTGCAAAACAGCATCCTCTTCTGGCCTTGGGTCCTCCCCGATGGTCATCGGCAAAGGGCAAAGTGGTGCTTGCACCTCACTCTGAAAGCTGACATGATGCTGATGTCATCTTATGCACCACTCTGACTTAAACAGACTTTAAAAGACAAGGGGTCCAGTTTGTACCAGGACAGTACCTAGTGCGAAGCTGGTAAGCCATGTGCCAGCTCTGGCCAAGGCTGTAGGTGTCAGCTAAGAAGTGACAAATTCACAGCTGGGAGCCGGGCTTGCTCACTTGTGTGTTAGTACAGTCCAAAGTAGATGTTACAAAATGTATAAGAATGTGTTTAAACTTCATGAAAAGCTGGTGGGATGAACACTAATATTTGATTAGTCACAGCCTGTTACTTACCTTTGACTTTGTTTTTGCTATAGGGTGCAGCCACCGGTCACATGCTACAGCATATCAACACCTGTGGAAAGGATGCTCTCAGGCACAGGAAATATTAAACAGCATGCTTTAGGGTTTAAGGTTTTCTGACTCTAGGGATTAGTAGGAGAACCACAGTAGGGGCAGACTATCCCACATCTGCCTCATGTAAGTGTAAGCAGAGTCAGAATGAGCTCTACCCTGACATCTGGTGGTGAGTTGTAGAAAAGGACTTCAGAGGCTGATCTCCTTTGCATGGGCACACCCACCCTGCCGAGCATGACGGGACTGCTGGCCCAAATGGTCACTTTGGCTGCTGTGGGATCTCCAGTATCTTTGTTATTGGGGCAGGAGTAATAAAGCGTTGTTATCCTGGTTATGTGAATCAAGGACAGGAGAACTGTATTTGGCATCTTTACTTGCCCTCAACTAAGCAGCACTCGCAAGGGACATGGGTTCCAAAACCCAGTGAATTGAGAGAGGCTGGGACAGGTATATGTATGTGGGAGGGTGGGCCTCCTTTCAGGGTCCTAAACACTGCTTTGATTTTTTCTCTTGCTATTGTGTAATAATAGAGCTAATTTTGACTCCATTGGGAGTCTTGTTACATGCTGTACAGCTGAAATCACTGATACCTGGGTCCAAGCATTAGACCTACTTTGGGCTAGTGGTGCACCAACACTAAGGCTAGGTCTACACTACCCGCCTGAATCGGCGGGTAGAAATCGACCTGTCGGGGATTGATTTATCGCGTCCCGATGGGACGCGACAATCGATCCCCGAATCGACGCTCTTACTCCACCAGCGGAGGTGGGAGTAAGCGCCGTCGACAGGAAGCCGCAGAAGTCGATTTTGCCGCCATCCTCACAGCGGGGAAAGTCGGCTGCGATACGTCAAATTCAGCTACGCTATTCACGTAGCTGAATTTGCGTATCTTAAATCGACTCCCCCCTGTAGTGTAGATGTACCTTAAGACTCCCATACTACCAGCTAAATGCACTGAGAGCTGAAGTCACTAAGAGCTGAGATCACTGAGAGCTGTGTTAAGTGTGTGTGGGGGGCTGAAGACAAGTTGGTGAGTGGCTAGCAGGATGACTAGTGGAGCGGATAGCAGGAGAGCTGGCGGAGTGGTGCAGTTGGGGGTGAAGATTGCAGCAGAACCCCATGGAGTGGCGTGGCACTTGGCTCTCAACCCGAGCAGCGGAGCATGTAAGATGCCCCCCATACCTTCCTCCACTTCCACCCAGGCTGGGCGGTAAACTCTGCAGATGAACTTCTGAACTCTGGGGGCTGCAGTGACCAAGGTTAGAAACTGGGGGTGGGGTGACTGTTGGGTTGCTGGACTTAAGAGCCTGAGGGGAAAAGGACACTGCCAAACTTACTTGGGGGTGGGGCTTTTGCTCATGGTTTGTGTTATGAATCCTGTTTGTGGTGTTTCCCCAACATAATGCCGCATTGTTTCCCTCCTTTATTAAAAGGCTTTTGCTACACTCAGACTGCTTGCGAGAGGGGAAGTATTGCCTCTTAGAGGCGCCCAAGGGGGTGGTATGTAATTGTCCCAGGCAGGGGCGGCTCTAGGCACCAGCAAAGCAAGCACGTGCTTGGGGCAGCCCATTTGCAGGGGCGGCAGGGATCCCGCCTGGGAGCGGAGAACCAACAGGGGGCCCTGGGAACTGTAGTTCCTTGGTTAGCTCCCTGCCTAGAGAGCCAGCCCTGGAGCAGGGAAAGAACTACATTTCCCAGCATTCCCTTGGCCACTACCAACAGGAAAGAGGGGGAGAGAGTGAGGTAGCTGAGACCTCATGCTGCAGCCTGCTATGAATGGAGAGCTGCACTGTGAGTAGGGATTCCATATTTTAACATTAAAAAAATAGGACTCTCCACGGGGAGGGAGGGTAGCCCCACCCTGCCGCCATCCACTCCCTCCGACTGCCCCACACAGAAACCCCAACTCATCCAACCCCCCTGCTCCCTGTCCCCTGATCACCCCTGCCCCTAACTGCCCCCCAGAACCCCACCCCCTATCTAAGCGCCGCTGCTCCTTGTCCCCTGATTGCCCCCTCCTGGGACCCCTGCCCCTAACTGCCCCTTGAAACCCCATCTAAGCCTCCTTTCTCCTTGTCCCCAACTGCCCCCTC
>NC_048299.1:8020792-8078577 GCF_013100865.1 Trachemys scripta elegans | reverse complement strand
CCCCCCCGAACCTTCGCCCCATCCAACCCCCCAGGCCCCTTACCGTGCCACTCAGACCAGCATGTCTGGCACCGTGCAGCGCCAGACACACTGCTGCATACATGCTGCTGTGCTCCCCCCACAGAGCCACAGCCCCTCCCAGCACCTGCCTTCCAGATTTGAACACCTCAAAATTCAGGAGTGCTCAAGCTCAGTTTGGGCAGCTGTTACTTCATTTCTCCCAAATCAAATATACTGATCCACTGTAACTTGCTGTAGAAAAAGTAGGATAAAATTGAGCAAGAAATGCTTCCCAGTGGTTATTAGGACTGGAATTGCTATTTTCAACAGCCATTGCCTTGTTTGTTTGTTTGTTTGTTTGTGTAAAAGGAAGACAGTGATATTGCATTGGCAAATTCCCCATAGAAAGAAAGAGAGGAACAAAAGAATAATAAAGGCACCTCAGCTCTTCCTCATTTATGTAGGACAGTCTTATAATATGCATCCACATATCCTCCAATCACACAAGCTGAAAATTGTTCCACTTTACTGCAGTTCTGTAACCATATGGGAACCAATCCTGTCTGTGTTCTGTGCACATCTAAAATTCCTGCTGAATGACCTGCCATGAGAGTGAGTTACCAGTGACCCAGGGCTGCGGCGGAAGGAGGGTGCAGGTGCAGGGAAGAGAGCCCAGGGCTGGGGCGGCAGGAGGTGTGTGTGGGGGGCAATGGTGGGGAGGAATGAGGGAGCCCAGAGCTGGGGCGGCAGGGGGTGTGTGTAGAGGGGGAGAGCCCAGGGCTGGGGCAGCAGGGGGGTGCTGTGAGGAGCCCAGGGCTGGGACGGGGGGCAGCCAAAATTTTTTTTGCTTGGGGTGGCAAAAAACCTAGAGCCGGCCCCGGTCCCAGGTCACTGGGTGGGGGCTCAAGCTGGTTTTGGACTGTGTTATTGAAACGGAACCCCTAGATACAGAACCTGGCCCTTGTTGCTGCCAACTATGATGGGCAGAAGGGTTACATAAGGTTTTTGGCCACTGTCAGAGACAAGATATGGAACTCGGTGGACCATGGGTCTGTTCAAGTCTGGCAATTCAAATTAGAAACAAGGCACATTTCTAGCAGTGAGAGTGATTCATCATTAGAACAAACTACCAAGAGAAGTGGTGATTCCCCATGACTTGAAAACCTCAAGCTATGATTTACTGCTGTCGGAGACTGGGACACGGGCAGTCATGTCTAGTGGTTAGAGCAGAGGCAGTTGCCAGGAATAGGAACCCAGCCAGAGTCGGAGGCCAATTGCCAGAGCCAGAAGTCAGGAATTGGAGTGAAGGGTCAGACCTCAGTTTCCTGGAGTGAGGGAAGGCAGGAGTAGGGCTGGAAGAAGGCTAGAGAACAGCAGCTAACACAGCCCTGGGCAAATGCACTGAGCTGCTGCCAGACTTCTGCCGCTGGGTGTAAGAGTCGGTTTGCTGACTCTTCCAACCAATCAGATGACATAGCCAATTAGGCGGCCTGCTCCTTAGGTTGCCTGAAGATCGGGGTCTGTTGCAGACCCTGATTCCTGACAGATGCCGTTTTGGAAGATACGATTTAGTCAAATATACGATTTAGTCATGGAGGTCATGGATTCCGTGACTTTAACCGACCTTCGTGACTTCAGCCATGGGGGCAGGAATGGGCAGGACTCTGGGCTAGGGCCATCAGCCCCATGCCAGACGGGGGGCTTGGGCTTCCATAATTTATTGTTTAGTGCCTGTATCCTGCCTGTTACTTACTAAAAATATCACTGACAAAAATCTTAACCTTCAATGTAAGTTATTGGACTCAACGCAGGAGTAACTTGGTGAAATTCTCTGGCTTGTGTTATACAGATTGTCCGACTAGATTGTCTGATCCAGGGGTCAGCAACGTTTCAGAAGCGGTGTGCTGAGTCTTCATTTATTCACTCTGATTTAAGGTTCTGGGTGCCAGTAATACATGTTAATGTTTTTAGAGGGTCTCTTTCTATAAGTCTATAATATATAACTAAACTATTGTTGTCTGTAAAGAAAATAAGGTTTTTAAAATGTTTAATACGCTTCATTTAAAATTAAATTAAAATGCAGGGCCCCCCGGACCGGTGGCCAGGACCCGGGCAGTGTGAGTGCCACTGAAAATCAGCTCACATGCTGCCTTCGTCATGCGTGCCATAGGTTGCCTACCCTAATCTAATCATTCCATCTGGCCTTAAAAATCTGTGAATCTATTAATTCTTTCGCTCTTAAGAGAACATAGGAATAGCAATTGAAGTTAGTGTTTATCAGCATGGGAGCATCTTGAATACCATCAACTACATAAACCACTTTTTCAGTGTGGAATATTACAGTAGTTTAATAATGTTACAAAGTGTTGTCTGGGAATAATATGCCTTTTACAAAGAAAATTCAAATGCAATCTGCAAAAGGAATGTAATCAAGGTCTCTAATTTAATGTAAGGCGACAGTAGGCCAGATTCATCACAGGGATTAGCATGTTTTACTTTTCAAGCTGTAGCAAATAAAGATCTTTTTTTCCAGTCGTTAATGTTCAAAGGCTGATCGATAAATATAGTTCAGCTGATAATTCTTACATATCTAGCTATATTCATAGAAAACTGGCACTTGCGGAGAGACCAGAGTTTTATGAAGTGCTACTTACCTGGGAATCTTCCTTGCAAAGTGCACATTTGATATTTGCAAACTGCTAAGCAGCAGGTACTGCTGCTGTGAGATAACAAACCTCAAACAATTGGAACGGTCACCAAAAGTAAATCAATACAGAGCATTTGGATGTGCAGTCTCTGGGTAGACTGAATAGAGCTGGGCGACATTTTTCAGCCAACACTATTTTTCAGTGAAAAAAATGCAGATTTGATGATACTGAAACGTTTGGTGCATTCATGTCAGTTTCAGCAAATGGCTAGATTTTTGTTCCTCCTAGACAGAAAAAAAATAAAAGAAAATGTGTTTTATTTTGACATTTTATTAAAGAAGAAATTGTTTCAAATCTAAACTTTAAGGCACATGCAGGAAATAAAAGAATTTTTTAAATGAAAAGTTATTTTGACCATTGAAACAAATAAGTGATCACAACATTGTTTGACCCACAGATTAGGTTGTAACGTTTCGATTTGCTGAACGTTTCTCATTTTGGGGTTGGAGCAAAATGATATTTTTTTTTGGTAAACTTTTTGAAAATGTCTAATATGGAAATATTCTGAATTTGGGATTGGCTCTCATTCAGTGGCCAGAAACTGGTGTGGCTACACCAGTGAAAACCCCACGCATAGAGGGTCACAATTTGCATTCGTTGAGCTTACCTCAATTTCAGGCAGGATCAAATTAACTTAGTGACTGAGTTTCTTGGGCAATTCCTATACTGAATTCAGGCAATGCCTCGTTTTTTTTTGCTCAACCCTTTCCTTGAGGGACACTGGATGGGATCTGTCTAGCTCATCATGTTCCTTTATTAGTAGTTGCCTCAAGGATATATTTATGGGGAGAAGAAACAGGGTTGGTGGCATTATCTATTGTACTATGGTCATCAATAAGTGTTATCAAAGCATGGAAACACATTACATTCTGAAGTAATTATACTGCCAAAATGTGTCACAATCCCCTAAACTGGCTTAGAGGATAAGTGCCCACTACTGCTATCAACAAATGGAGCCACTCCTTTAGCACCAGGGGTAGAGATCTATGCATTGGTGCCAATGGGGCCTAGATTCAAATCTTGCTGACAAACCATGTAGGGGGTTTTACACAGGGTACTACTTCAGAATTCCAGAAATAAATAGTCCTTAAAATATAGGACATTGAAATGGTGCCAGGCAGACTTCACTTTCTCTGGAACCGGACAAAAACGCCCATCACACCAATGCATCTGTGAACATCTACCTTCTACTGTGGTTCTCACCACCTCCCTATACCTTATGTAGCAGGTTTGAAAAAAACAAACAAAAAACACGTGGAATGGAATGTGTAAAATCCAATGGGCCAGACGCTCAGCTGGTGTAATTCAGCTATGCCACTTTACGTGATTGGACGACCTGACCCCATGCGTTTAACTGGTAGACTCCTCCAGATGCAAGTAGCACTTATTGTTAACCAAAGGTTTCCTCAGCTCAATGCTAGCAAAATGGGCCTCATGACCAGCTGGGATGTTTGTTTCGCCATTACTCCTAACTGCTTTTATAACAGTGATATTTTGCATATTTAAAGAAAATCAGACAGGCCCATGAATTATTGGGTAGGGTCTCTTCTCCATTGTTTGTTCCTTCCTCCTATCAGGGCCCAGTCCTCTATGGATAGAGAGACTTGTATGCATTTTGTTTAAAAGGATATTAATTTCCACACACACCAGATAGATGGGAGACAGGCGTAATCTAATCCTGGTACCTGTGTTTCTTTGGAATGCTAAGGGTCTAGGATACTTCACATTGACTGAGCACCAGGATTGCTCCCTTCATGAATCCTGGGTGCATAGCCTGCCACAAAGCGGCTGGGAACTTCCTGCATAGAAGAGTTGGGCTGGAAGGGACCTCAAGAGGTCAACTAGTCCATTCCCACTGCCCCACCCCCCTGCCGCCAAGAGTGAGGCCAGAGTTGAGGGGCATGGTCAGGGGAATAAGCTGTATACTCCCCCTGTGCTGCCTGGAGCAATGGGAGGGACGATGCCTTTTGAGTCACCCCTTGGAGTCTGCAATTCTGCACTGCTTCTTCCAAGGGCAAAGTGTCCACCTGCCACAGCCTGACCCTGAGAGCCCCTACGTCCGACGCAATAGCACATCCCGCATCAGGGAATCCCAACCTGCTGACAATCAGATTCACACAAGTCCTGCTGGACAATTATGAATTTCAGTCTTCTTCCAGCAAAGAAAAAAAAATGTATTAGCCCCGGAATCTGAGTCCCCTGGCTTTGCTGCCATTTGCCTGTACATTTTCCAGTGAGCTGTTCCACCCGCCATTGCAATTAGGCTGGAGAGAGGAAATCCATTAAAGATAAGCTACACATGGATTCCTCACAGCCCATCCCATGACAGAAACCAGTTCAATTACGGCAGGAAATTGCCTGGCTTTGGAGATGGACGGCCAGAGCCAGCGCTGTCAGGAGAGAGACGGCATCATTCAGGAACGATGAAGTCCCCAAGCTTGCAGGACACCACGTGCAGCTCTGTAACTATTCAAAGGTTGCAGGACTCGCACTTTATTAACCTCGACACTTTCATTCCCCTCCCCGCTTCTGGAGTCTGCCTGCATTATAACCACTTGACTGTTGCCGGAGGGGCTGCATTACCCCTTCACGGCTGCCTGAGTTCCCACTGGAGAATTCCCACCGACTTCAGTAAGAACAGGGGGAAGCCTGAAGTATTTTCAGTTGCCCATTAAAGTTTCAAGTAATGGCAGCCTCTGCTGTACAAGCGTAGAGCTTTGATTTTTTTCCAGGGATGCCAAATCTCACCGGTAAACTTCACCCACCGGAGCACAGCTCCAATTACAGGTCACACTAGTGCTTAATTCCAGCACAAGTGGGACCCAGTAGAGACTGCATTCTCCCCTATATCTTGTTTGGAAAACTGCCTTTTGGCCCCGCTGCCTGGCTTTCCAGTTCCAGTGAGGAGGCTTTCGAGCCTCTCAACAGGGGAAGGAGGCCTGCAGGCGTCAGATGACCCTGTGAGAGGATTTATCGAGGTGGATATGTTGCAGAGGTGGGTGGACTTAGTCGTAAGTGTCAAGGAGCTGGTGCCTACTGTAGCTGAACCCAAATATAACCTCAAATGAGTTAACCAGGGTCAGCTGTAGATCGAATATAGAACAGAGCTGAGTGAATACATGATATTTCAGTTTAGTGGCAGTTCTGATTCCCCTCCTTCTCCCTCCACCCCCACCAGTTTTTTACCTGCTTTGGGACAAACCAAAGCTGGAATTTCTGATGAATCAAAAAAGCCCCTTTTGGGTCTGTTCCAAGGTGGGGATTCAAATCTGGGTATTCTACATCCCAAGCGAATGCCCTACGTACTGGGCTAGGGGTTATGGGGGTGGGGGGAGAAAAACAGCACCACTGCCACCTATGGCTATTTTGTGAATGGTCTAAAACTCTGCATTAAATTCACAAATAAGTTTCAGGTTGACCAAACTGCAATTTTTAATTGAATAAACTATTAGTCTGAAACATTTCATCCAGCTCTAATCTAGAGTATGTATAATATGGCCATGTTAGCATTGCTATCAGAACTCTAATGATTGTGTTTTCTGACCTTTTGGAATCTGATTCTCTGCCACGTTTTGGGTGCAACCCAGACCAATGAGTTGTGTCACCCCTTGTCCTGTAACCCTGAGTGCTTTAAAATGCTCTGCTACTGTAGCTCCCTGTCTGGACACTCCCAGCCAACATACAAGCATTTACTGAGTGTCTGTGTGTTGAGCCATCCTGGTTATACCACAGCCATGCTTTGGTCTCCACCAGCCAAGTGATCCCAACACATGTCCAGACCCAAATGTCCCCCAAACTATCTACCTTGAAGTGTCCAGTCCTCTCCTGGAACACTCAGAATTAATATGGTTTGTTGTTCTTTTAAAGAGACAAGAGCAGAGTTTTTCTTTTAACTAGCATTTATGGAGTAGGGATAGCTCAGTGGTTTGAGCATTGGCCTGCTAAACCCAGGGTTATAAGTCCAGTCCTTGAGGGGGCCACTTGGGGATCTGGGGCAAAATTAGTGCTTGGTGGACTCAATGACCTTTCAGGGTCCCTTCCAGTTCTATGAGATAGGTATATCTCCATATATTATAACAATCCCTTCAGTTCAAACAGCACTGAGTTTGATGATAGTAAATATTAACAAAAAGGACATTGGTTAAGTTAGAAAGGGTTACCAACAAAAGTAACACTACAGTTTCTAATGCCCAAGACCTAACCTCAGCAACATACAGCCTTCATTCAGGTAATTTCCTCACCAGTCTTCCATTCCCAGAGACTCCAACCCCCCTTGGTTGAAAAACCTATATTTTGCAGCTTGCAAGAACTTTGGGCCCTTGTGTCTGTCCAGTGATAGATGCCAAGATGGCTTCCTCTCTTTCCTTATATCTCCCCAAACTCACTATTTTGTCCCCAGACTCAGGAGGTTAATAGGACTTCCGTTGTTTTTGGTCACACCTTGCTTAATTTCTTTAGAGACAGGTAGACAGCCGCCTTCCCTCCTGTCAGGGAGGGAACCTGTTTACCACCTCTCACTGATCTGCCTGGTTTAAACACCTTTTAGTCACAGACTTTAAAGAATATTAGTGAGTATTCATAGTTTCTCTTATAGGATTAATCAATACATTTCATGATAGCGGTGTCATTAATTGTCATAAGAGACCTTACTTGATACATTTATATTGCATACAATCAGTTGATTCAATAATCAGAGGGGTAGCCGTGTTAATCTGGATCTGTAAAAAGCAACAGAGACTCCTGTGGCACATAAGTTGTCTTTATAGCCCAGATAAAAGTTTGTTTCCTCTGTTTAGGTGTAGATGCTGTCTTCTCCCCCATATTTTAGCTTGAGAGCTTAGTTTACCTTATATGTAAATTGACCTTTGTTGTCTCTGCCAGACACCAGGTTTGGACAAAAACAATGCCTTTGTCTAAGAGGCAAACTGTGCTTAGACCTGGCTTGTCAAAGACATTAAGAATATAATTCTAGCATATATTCATATTTTGTACACATCCTGTACATATATGATGCAAGTTATGTGAGTTATTAATGGTCCATGATGCAAGTCTGTGAGTTATTAGTGGCCCAATGATATATTACATGCCGTCTCTTTCGTATACATCATGACAACAATGTTCGATGTAGCGAGTACATCAGCCGTGATCAGAGTTGCTGAGACAGTAATGAACCACCAGTAGGCCACTGTGTCTCATTCTCATTCACATGAAGGCCACTTTGCTCCTCTCTGGTCCTTAAAGTGGATGTAAATTACAATTACACCAGCCATAAGGCCCCTTTGCACTGCCAGAGTAGAGTACAGTGGCCAGAGCATAAATGAGAATCTGTCCCTGTGCGTTCAAACATACAATATTAGTGGGAGTTTTGTAATACTACTACATTCTTTATATTCAAAGGAGAAACCCATTTCCTTAGGATTTACTTTCTCATCTATCACAGGTGCTGCTTGCCAGTTTCCACTGCTATATGGGTCTTTTTCACAGAGATACAGTATAAAGTGACTGTTCCCCCAACCCATGGAAAATCCAGTTTCATAGATACATATCTTCTGAATCAATGGGGATCTACCTTGAAGTGAGGCTTCTCAGAATTGCCTTCTCCCCCCAGCCTCACACACACTTGAATAAGTTTAGGACTGATGAAAAGTACTGGATTGAAATCTTGAACCAGAAGCTCTCTGCATATACAACTCAAGCGGCAGCAATACCAGGCTCTTTTTCAGTGCAGCTCCGTTCGAGGGGTGAGATTCATTTGGTCTCCATGACCTATTGACTGCTTGTTCTTTCCACTGAGACTGCCATACAGGGGCCAATTATGACAATAATTATTATGATGTGGGACATTTGCTCACTAAGAACTGGACTGAGACCACCAGAGTCTCTTCCCATAGCCCATCCAATAGCCATCAGGTAACAAGTTTGTCACTGATGACTATTGCAAGGATTTAAGATTGTAGAACAAAGTACATTTGTATCAGTGTATGAAGTTACCAAATATCCAGTGATGGAAAGGACCTATTGCAGTAAGTCATCTATTTACTTACAAGAGTATGATATCACTCAGATGCAGTTACTATGGGGATCAGAGCTGTACAAGTATGCAGATAGACAGAAATCAACATCTACATGTATGAAATTACCATATTGTTGTATCTAAGATATATCAACGCATGCCTCTGGATAAGAGCAGGAAATCACATTGGTATCTCAGATACCTGCGATGAGATAAGGGTTGGTAACATTTTTCATTTTTATGGCACCCACTATAGATTGAAGTAAATTCTGCTCTTGTTTACACTCTTGCAACACCATTTCATTACAATGGGTTTGTACAGGTGCTGATGAATAGATTTTGGTCCTTCGTCACCAGTACAGTCACTTGGAACCAGTAGCAACTTCACAGGGCAAAGGCCCAATCCTTGGCTGGTCTTAAAAAAAAAAAAAAAAAAAAATCAGTGTAGTTTCACTGACTTATGCCAGCTGAGAATCTGGACCTAATTCCCCCCTCGGAGGTTTTGAACTTGTGTTCTCTCTCTTGTGCCAGTTTTAAACCACTACAACTCCATCCACATTAGAGTTAGTAGTGACTTACATTACTGGGACATCAAAATCAACCCCATAGGCCATACGTTTTAATCAATCATTTAACATGCAGTAATCAGTGTAACCTACTTTTACACCATTTTTTCCCCCGTGAAGAAATAGATAATGAATTTTAAAGGCGAATGTTTTCTCTTTTAGAAAGATAAAAATGACCTTGAGCTGTCTACTGTTCACTGCAGGATTCTCAGCAAAAAGTTTTTAGGCTTATCTATTATAATTGCTTATACTCAGACACATTGATTGTGCCTAAAACCTTGCTGTGATTTGAAACTGTTTATTCAAATTATAATTGCAGGGCCATGAACAGTTCAAGCTGCATGCATGAGCTTGCTTGGGGATAGCCTTTTGGCCCCGATGCTGACTCTCACAGTTTTGGAATCTAATGTGTGAGACGGAAGTGATTCTTCATGTAGTGACAATGTGTCAGGGTGCATAATAAACTGTGGATCAAACAGAACAACTTCAGAATGCCTGTTGCGACACTGTACTGCAGAACAATACGATCATTCTAGAGCTGTCATCTGCATAGAGATTATGGGCCCTACGTAAAGATAGAAATGTCAATGAGAAAGGTCACCAAAGCACTTTTTGTACAAGTTGGCCCAAAATGGAATATGGTTATGTTTGCTTCTGAACTGCCATGGCATTGCTGACAGACCAGAATCTGTTCTGACGCCAAGGGCTGGATTGGGACATGAGGTACAGATCAGCATTGAGAAGCATTGTGGAGCTACGCATTCTCATGGGATGGTGGCACCATCTTCCTTGGAGTTCCGACATACAGATGGAGTGTACATCCTGCTCACTAGGAAATCCCACCCTAAGACACCTGCCAAAGGCCACACAGGGATTCTGTGGCAGAGCAGAGAATGGAATACCCTAACCACTAGGCCACCCTGCCTGTGCAAAGAGCCATTGTGGGATGGGGCGCAAGTCACCAGCCTTTCAGTTAAAAGCCAAAAGTGCCAATCAGTTGCATCACAGAGACTACTGGGTCTGGATTGTCCTCCAGAATAGCTCCATCATTAATACATTGTATTCAGGCAGGGTAGCTTCCCTTATGACCATTTGTTTTTACACCTACGGGCTTCTTTCCCATGGATACCCCACCCAAATAGCTAGTGGGTGTTGGGGCTTGACAGAAACTAGGGACACAAAAGCAAGCATGTAGAGAGAGAGAGTGGAAGTCTCGTGGTTAGAAGTGGGGCTCTCACTTTAAGAATGGAGGGAGGTGCACTATCACAGTGAATGAGACAGTGCACCACACATTCTTTCACTCTCGGGAGAAGGGCCTGGAAGATGCACGACGCAAACGTGTCTACTCTGTTAGTCACAATTGCCATCCCTAGTGCACTCTGGTTTTCATGATCAAAGGAGAAAAGCTTTCCTGTCTCCGAATTGCTGCTGTTAAAGTGGCAGCTACACTTTTGTTCCATTCATTTAACTCTGCAATTCCCTGCTGTAATTTTTTCATATTGCTGCAATTTGTTCACCAGCAGACAACATACTTTGTTATTCTCCCATCGTGGTAGAGGTACACGTTGTGAAGAATACAAATAGGTTGGACTTGAAACACTGTGCATAAATTAAATCAAAGATGATCGTCTTCCTGCATATGCTCACAAGAGCATCAGGGAGCAACGACAGGAGGAGAAAATCATAGAGACGATATAGTAAGGCGATGGGTGCACGGATTCTCTCGCTTCATGGTTGCTTTCTGATGCTCCCATAAACATATGCAGGAAGACAGTCCGATTAATTGTTCCCCAGCTGTTACACTGTGTAAAAATTTCAACTCTAAACTATTTGTAGTCTTCATTATATGTACATATATGAGAATGGGAAAATAAGAAAATACATTGGTGGTGAAGAGATCCAACTGGGGGAATGGTGGGGGGAAGAGGAGATTTCTGATAGTCGATAGCTCTTCTAATCTAGCAGACAAACGCATATTGAGAGCTAATGCTGGAAGCTGAAGCTTATAAAAGAAATCAGATGAGAAATAGAGTGCAAATCTTTAACAGTGAAGGTAAATAACCATTGGAACAGCTTACCTTGAGGTGGAGTGGATTCTCCATTACTTCAAGCCTTTATATCGGGATGTCTTCCTAAAAATATATGCTATAGCAGCTCAAAGAGAGGTTATGGGCATGATGCAGTAGTTATTGGGTGAAATGCTTTGGCCTGCACTAAGCAGGAGATTTGACTGGATGGTCATCATGGTGCCTTCTGGCCTTAAAAATCTACGAACACAAGAACTGACCAGAATCAGCCCAGATCTCAGACCAAGACAATGTGTAACCCTTTTGGAATTTATAAATAGCAATATAATTACAGCAGTATAAGACAATACAGACCAGATCTTCAGCTGATGTAAATTGGCTGAGTCATTCCCCTCTATTTGGCATTGGTGAGGCCTCATCTGGAGTCCTGTGTCCAGTTTTGGGCCCCACACTACAAGAAGGATGTGGAAAAATTGGAAAGAGTTCAGCAGAGGGCAACAAAAATGATTAGGGGGCTGGAGCACATGACTTATAAGGAGAGGCTGAGGGAACTGGGATTGTTTAGTCTGCAGAAGAGACGAACGAGGCAGGATTTGATAGCTGCTTTCAACTACCTGAAGGAGGTTCCAAAGAGGATGGATCTAGACTGTTCTCAGTGGTAGCAGATGACAGAACAAGGAGCAATGGTCTCAAGTTGCAGTGGGGGAGATTTAGGTTGGATATTAGGAAAAACTTTTTCACTAGGAGGGTGGTGAAGCACTGGAATGCGTTACCTAGGGAGCTGGTGGAATCTCCTTCGAGGTTTTTAAGGTCAAGCCCATTGCTCCTTGTTCTGTCATCTGCCACCACTGAGAACAGCCGAGCTCCATCCTCTTTGGAACCCCCCTTCAGGTAGTTGATGGCTGCTATCAAATCCCCCCTCATTCTTCTCTTCTGGAGACTAAACAATCCCAGTTCCCTCAGCCTCTCCTCATAAATCATGTGCTCCAGCCCCCTAATCATTTTTAGACAAAGTAAGCTGCCATGGGATAAGAGGGAAGGTGCTCTCATGGATTGGTAACTGATTAAAAGATAGGAAACAAAGGGTAGGTATAAATGTTCAGTTTTCAGAATGAGGAGAGGTAAATAGTGGTGTCCCCCAGGGGTCTGTTTTGGGACCAGTCCTATTCAACATATTCATAAATGATCTGGAAAAAGCAGTAAACAGTGAGGTGGCAAAATGTGGAGATGATACAAAATTACTAAAGATAGTTAAGACCCAGGCAGACTGCGAAGAGCTACAAAAGGATCTCTCAAAACTGGGTGACTGGGCAACAAAATGGCAGATGAAATCCAATGTTGATAAATGCAAAGTAATGTACATTGGAAAACATAATCCCAACTATACATATAAAATGATGGGGTCTAAATTAGCTGTTACCACTCAAGAAAGAGATCTTGGAGTGAATGTGGATAGTTCTCTGAAAACATCCACTCAATGTGCAGCGGCAGTCAAAAAAGTGAACAGATTGTTGGGAATAATTAAGAAAGGGATAGATAATAGGACAGAAAATATCATGTTGCCTCTATATAATCCATGGTATGCCCACATCTTGAATACTGTGTTCAGATGTGGTCGCCCCATCTCAAAAAAGATATATTGGAATTGGAAAAGGTTCAGAAAAGGGCAACAAAATTTATTAGAGGTATGGAACGGCTACTTCAAAAACAGACTCCAAAGAGAGACTGCTGAGCTGGAATTGATATGCAAACTAGACACAATCAAGAAAGGATTGAATAAGGACTGGGAATGGCTGAGCCATTACAATCATTGAATCTATCTCCCCTTGTAAGTATTCTCACACTTCTTATCAAACTGTCTGTACTGGGCTATCTTGATTATCACTTCAAAAGTGTTTTTTCTCTTACTTAATTGGCCTCTCAGAGTTGGTAAGACAACTCCCACCTGTTTATGCTCTCTGTATGTGTGTATATATATCTCCTCAATATATGTTCCATTCTATATGCATCCGAAGAAGTGGGCTGTAGTCCACGAAAGCTTATGCTCTAATAAATCTGTTAGTCTCTAAGGTGCCACAAGTACTCCTGTTCTTTTTGCATATAAGGAGAGATTAATAAGACTGGAACTTTTCAGCTTGGAAAAGAGATGGCTAAGGAGAGACATGACTGAGGTCTATAAAATCATGACTGGTGTAGAGAAAATAGATAAGGAAGTGTGGTTTACTCCTTCTCATGACACAAGAACTAGGGGTCACCACATGAAATTAATAGGCAGCAGGTTTAAAACAAATAAGAGGAAGTATTTCTTCACACAACGCACAGTCAACCTGTGGAACTCCTTGCTAGAGGATGTTGTGAAGGTCAAGACAATAACAGGGTTCAAAAAAAGAACTAGATGAGTTCCTGGAGGAGAGGTCCTTCAATGACTATTAGCTAGGATGGGCAAGAATGGAGTCCCTAGCCCCTGTTTGCAAGAAGCTGGGAATGAGGGACAGGGGATGGATCACTTGATGATTACCTGTTCTGTTCATTCCCTCTGGGGCACCTGGCACTGCCCACTGTTGGAAGACAGGATACTGGGCTAGATGGACCTTTGGCCTGACCCAGTAGGGCCATTCTTATGTTCTTATATCAGTTTTCATTTAAAAAAACCCAACCCCCAACCCTGCCTGAAAATCACTCAAAAACAAATTATGTTTTTAAAATTAGTTCTGCCAAAATCTAAATAAACTCAGTATCTCACTTTTTGTATTGGGCAACCCTATGTGCTTCTGAAGTTGGCTAATCGCTTCTTCAGAATGCATCTCCACATTTGGTAGCACAGGATTCTTTAATCTAGCCTACCATCTAATCCTGGAAACATTTTTTCATGACAGACATCATGGGTTAGATTCTCGGCTGGTCTCAGTTGTAGTTCTATTGAACACACTGGAGCTGTGCCAATGTACAGGAGCTGTGGATATAGCTTGTTGCCTACATTTCTGTTTGTAACCATGCGTATTGAACATGCGTATTAGGCTGGTGCCTATATAATTTTGTGCTTGTTCATCATGAATGCACAGTGATTACTGTGCAGTGGATTTAAATGTTTGTATTGGAAGCAAGAAATTGATGGGCTTGACCTTATGAAAAGACGTTGTCATCATGGGTCTTCAGCTATTACAGACAGCTGTTGTATCACTGGTGAGCCAACCCAAACATGAATTCTTAATGCATTCAGTAGACCTGGAGGGAAAGGAGCTCTTCCAACCAACCTCTTTCCCCTCAAAAAATGCAGTAGAAATTGAATGGATGAGGAAATGATTCACATCAGACACCTTTGTTGGGGAATCCTGTGTGTAAGGAGGTGGAGGGGAAGGGGAACTTGAAAGGACTTTGTGTCACACCCTGATGTGGAGGATCAACCCCCTGACACCCCTCGATAACCAACATCTACCGGAGCAATGCTTGATGGCCAGGTCTTCACTGCCAAGGAGGTGTTGTGTTTACAGCAAGATAACTAACACGCAAGAGTTATTGAGCTGTTACAATCTTAGAGGAGACAGGACACCTGTAATTTTTACCAAGAGGAAGCTAGGCAATATCTGCCTTTGACTGTCCTTGCCTTTTTAGCCTCATAGTAAAACGACAGCGCCTTTTCTCCACCAGGATTTTAGTGGGCCGGTTAACCCACATTAGACATCCTGCAATAAAAACCACACATTCTTTTAGCAGTAAAGACAAAGGCTACAAAGAGCTAGGGACTCAGGACTTGACACCGATGCTAGTTAATGTGTCTCTAGTGAGTCAATGGGATCATTGTGCACAGTTCAGGGAGCAACTCAGCGTGAGAACTGAAGAGCAGTCAGAGAGCACAGAAGCGGGATACTGGGTACAGACAAACCCTGAATACATATGCTGGGTAGACACCATATAATTAGGTATTGATGTACAATGCAATTCATATTTTAAAAGTGCTACACTATTCTACTGTTATGACCCCAAGCACTACAGCTTATCATAAGAGAGTCGAAAAGCACAGTGCAAAATCACAAGTAATAGTGCAATAATACTGTGATGGGGTTCACTCACCACTAGCGGCACCACCTCCTGGCCATCCAGGGGATTAGCTCTGCCAGGAGCTGCTCTCCTTTGACAGTGCCCCTACCCATCATCCTTTCTCACCCCACAGGCCCCTCTCGCACTAGGAACTACAGCCTCCTCTTTGTGACTCTGGGGCTCCAGCCAGGTCACTACATGGTTCCCCCTTCGGGGGGGAAGGTAACACAGTCTTTCTGGAACAAGTTGTCCCAGGCAGTCTACTATCATTTGCCTTGTCTGTAGCATGTTTAGCTAGTAGCAGAACCTGGGCCCACCCTCTACTCCGGGTCCCAGCACAGGGGCCCACTAATCACTGGCCAAGCTCTGCTCTCTTATTCCTTACTGCTTTTCCCCTAACCCTTTTCCTATCTCCCCGCACAATTTGAGTTTGCCAGCCCCCAACTTCCTCCTCCCAGGGACTACCCTCTATAGTCCCATACACACCTCCCCTTCTCCCAAGGCCTGGCTTCGGACTACTTCTCTGCAGCCCCCTACTGCTCTCAGTTCCCGGGCTTTATGCAGGCCCCTCCTGTTCCTGTCCAGCTAAGCCTGCTTCCAATTAGAGGCCCCTTCCCAGCCTAAATCTCTCCCCTGTTCACTGCTTATTTGGTTGATTGGGCTCACCTGGCCTAATTCAACCCATTCAGGGCCAGCATGGGGAATACATCCCATCACAAGTATATTAGAACATTTAATTACATGTATAGAGTACTTTTCAGATCTATGATTTCAGATTCATTTAAGTATTTGAGACATTTATGTTTGTGGGCTGGGAGACTCAAGAGATCTCAGGGGGTTAGACATCCAACTCACATTCAAATTTCAGTGGCATTTAGATGCAATTCATATTTAGACATTTCTGCAATTCCCAGCTATGATGTCTGAGCATAAATATATCCCAGAGCACTTTTAAAACTTCAGCTAGAGATTAGTATCTCTTCTTCCCCCACTATTAAAATGCAGCCACCTCTGGTGTGGAATGTAATACACCTCTACCTCGATATAACGCTGTCCTCGGGAGCCAAAACATCTTACCACGTTATAGGTGAAACCACGTTATATTGAACTTGCTTTGATCCACCGGAGTGCACAGCCCCTCCCCCCTGGAGCACTGCTTTACCGCATTATATCCGAATTCGTGTTATATTGGGTCGCATTATATCAAGGTAGAGGTGTATTAGTACTGTTTTCTTTCTTAAAAATGGATATAGTTCTAGTCATGAAAATTGTTTCACAGAACTAGATAAATTCATGGAGGATAGGTCCATCGACGGCTATTAGCCAGGATGGGCAGGGATGGTGTTCCTAGCCTCTGTTTGTTGGAAGCTGGGAATGGGCGCCAGGGGATAGATCACTTGATGATTAGCTGTTCTGTTCATTCCCTCTGACACCATCCCTGCCCAGCCTGGCTAATAGCCGTTGACGGATCCATCCTCCATGAATGTATCTAGTTCTGTGAAACAATTTTCAGGAGGCAGGATACTGACCCAGTATGGCCGTTCTTTATACAGGAGACTTTATAGCAGGAGGCAGGATACTGGGCTAGTGGGCTAGGCTATACAGCAGGCTAGGTGGATCTTTGGTCTGACCCAGTATGGCCGTTCATATGCACAGTGCTCTACAATCATTTTAAAAGAAAAAGACCAGATAAACCAATAACCATAAAACAGCTGGGAAGGAAAAACCTTTAGCTTGGTCTTAAATGCAAGCTTCATATCAAATGGCAACAAATTCCATAAGGGAGCACACAGCAAAAGCCCTAGTTCCACAAGACTTCTCTTTAGGTAATGGAACAGAAAGCATCCCCTGCTATGAGGGGCCTAAAGAAGTAATGTGTTAAAATGATGTGTCTGTTTAATTTTCATGATTATCTGTCTTTATGTTTCAGAATTCTGTCAGTGTTTCGCTTCCAGTTTGATGGATACAATATCTATAGGACCCGGTGAGGGGGTTCATTTTTGATGATCTTTCATAACACTGCTGGCATAGTAAGCTAACAGTCTGTCTTATGTTTTAACTGTTTTTTTTTATTATTATTTTAAATTGGTTTTCTACAACTGTGTTGTAGTAACTCTCCTCCTTTGCAAAGCCATAAATGTGGGACTGTTTTCAATACAACTGATTGGCGGAGGACTTATTTCTCCCTTGGCCTAATCAATGTATAGCAAGCCCTAGTGGGAGCATAAGACAGGAAAAGAGTGAAAGAATTGCAAGAAGATTTTTTTCCAAGTAGCAGCAGCAAAGAAATTACAACATTAATAATACGTGGAATCTGTACTGCGCTTTTCATCTTCAAAGCACTTGACCAAGTTGAGAACTAATTAATTTCACAACACCCCCGTGATGCAGGCAAGTAATTGTTGTCATGCTCATTTCGTAGGCAGGGAAATGAAGGCTGAAAGATGAAGAGGTACGCCGATGATCACAGGGGGAGTACCACTGTAAGAGCTGGGATCAGAACGTAGGCATTGCCCACTCCCTGTTCTCAGGGCACTTACGCATGCCTCGCTCACTTTCAGAAGACTGTTGAAAATGAGTCTCAGCAAGTGGTTTCAGTGTTCTTGGCAAAAGAACCTAATTAAACAAAGGCAATCAGTTCCACTCATTATAGCAGACACATGGAAGGAGCTGAAATGGTGCAAAGGAGGATAATGAAATGGATCCCTCCAGGACATGAAAGCTAAACCATTCAAACCTTCAGAACCCAGATGCCACACTGAGCAAGACAATTCAACCTACAACACGAGTGGCTTGAGGATAAAAGCCTTGGGGTGGAATTCATCCCTGAGCAGAAGGCCAGCGCAAAGCCTAGGGCCAGCATAAACCCACATGAGGTTTTGCCTTAGCAAGGACTAATGATTAAGAACCCCAGCATTTGCCTAAGAAGTTTTGAGATAAAAAGCTTTTTCCTATCCTAAGGGTGGAGGAATGAAAATCAGACTTAGAACCCTGGAAGAAACCTTATCTATAGAGAGAAGACAATCTCTTCTGTAGCTTAGTGGCCCTAAACATTCATGCCATTGGGCAGTAGGTAAACAGTTAATAGATTCCTTTCCAAAGATCATTTATATCAGCTACCTTTTGAAATTGAACCACGGATCATGAGAACGGAAAAAAAGCACATATTTCTAAAGAGGGAAGTTGAAGATCCAGACTTGCAAGTTGGGAGTTGTAACAGACCCACAGCCCGTATGGATCATGCACCAGAGGCAGGACAAATAAGCAGAGGGTTGTACATGCATTTTAAAGCCCCACTCTTGTGGAGTGAGTGCCCTAGACTTAAATGAGGCTCTACACAGGAGCTGCAGATTACCCATGGAGAACAGATTTCAGGAATGGGCGCAGAATAAAAATATAAAGTGGGGAAGGGTCACTACCCCAGTAGCTGGAATGTTATCCCAGAGCATCCACAAATTACAGTCGGTTGTCACCAGTGACCCCAATTATAGCTCTTTGCTTTAAACTACCCACACGTACAACAGGAGCAGCAAACACTGATGATCTTTCAATCAGGTAAGCACAGTGCTGGAGCCAGCAGAGAAGAGATATGTGAAATAATGGGGCTTTCGGCATGGTATGTGATGAAAAAAAGGGAATTTTAAAGCAATCCCAAGTAGAATAATGGCCTCTTGGGTGAGTCACTGCGGTGTCTTTGCCAAATTCAAATGGCTAAACACCATTGTTTTTTTGGTAACATTCAACCTGAAAGGGATAAAAAAAGCTTTTCTTTTTAAATGGTGGTTTCGCTAATATTTGAACATTTTCTGTCAGTGTCCCCAGAGCAGCACCTGCAAGACTGTCGACTAGAAAACACTGCTACATAAAGCTTTTTTTTTTTTTAAGCAACAGTTCAATTATGTAGATCTAATGACCTGGTTTGAAGCTGACCTGCTTGACAAGAAGGGTGGAAATCTATCAACCACTTGCATGGGGTTTTGAATCGAAAGCCATCAGGAGCAAAACACAGACCTCAGCTGCAGCAGCTCCATTATCTGGTAGCAGTAATATGCTCTTACTTCTATGTGGTCACTAGAAGAGGTGAATACACTCACCGTGATACTACTTTCTGCCTTATTACAATGTCTTATTTGTATTGCAGTAGTGCCTAGAGCCCACCAGTCAATGATCAGAGCCTGGCTCTGTTAGGCACTATACACACACATATAGTGACGTGATAATCCCTGTCCCAGAGAGTCTACAGTCTATGTATAAGACAAAAGTCAACAAAGGGGTGAGGCCCACTGGTGGGGAGCCTTGTGTTGCTCCCGCCCTATTGCAGCACTTGATAAAAGAAGGGACTTCAATCTCCAGGGCTTTTGCAAGTACTACATTCACACACGCAATGACTAAAGGATATTCCCTTGTCACTGCTCTTTACTCTCCCATCACTGGAGCTATGCCAGTTTACACGAGCTGAAGATCTGGCCCTTAGGGCTTTTCTTGAACCCTGTGGGCCTGATTCTCCTCTTCGCTCCAGTGGTGGAAGTCAGAGTGGCTCCTTTGCAATCAGTGTGCCCGACTCTCCGTTGCCTTGCATCTGCTCTACCGCTCTGATTTGGCAACGTTTTACACCCACCGCACACAAGTGCAAGGGACGACAATGATAGAGAATCAGGCCCAATGGAATTAAACCAGTGTAAACCTAACATAGTGAAAAGAGAGCCACGCTCCTTATTTGGACATAATTATAATGCATGATTTTGACCTCCGCTTAGCCCTGAGTTTGAAAGCCCTCTCCCAGTGCACTAAGAAGCCAGTTAATAAATTCATCTCTGCTTAATCTCGCCTTCCCTTCTTTATTAGACACGGACAACCTTTCGTTTTCCATCAACCGAAGCACGATGTAAATTTGCTCTGCTGAGGTTGTTAGCATTGATCCTGTTGCAATGCTATTCGACTGACTACATCTTCAAAATTGCTGTCCACTGTGGCTGCATTGATTTAGGGGCAATGACCGTAATAGACTCTTAGCTTCATTACCATTCAAAAATGAAGTTCGCGAAAAGAATCAATACCTTTAAAAAAATCCCGAAGCGATGACAATTTACGTCAGCTGAGAATATGGCAAAAAGGCATCCTAAGAAATATATGCTAGAGACATCCTTGTGCTGTTATGGGCACTTTAACAAGGGGGAGAGTGTGAAGTAGTGTTTCATTCTCATTGTAATTAATAAATAATACAAATATAGTATCTCACGGCCACAGACATCCCCAAATTCCTCAAAGTTCTATACTAGTTCGTGTTATTTACTAAACTTATTAGTGGTCTGGAATGTGGGGGTGAGGGTGTTCAGAGTGAGGTAGCTAACTTTGCAGGTGGCAAAAGTTATTAAGATGAGTAAAGTCCAGCCAGGACTGTGGGGAATTTCAAAGATACATAATCAAGCTAGGTGAATGGGCAGCAAGATGTCACTGAAGTCCAGTGCTGATAGCCACAAAATAATAAACAGTGGAGAAAAGAACAAACTGTTCATGCACCTGACAAGGTTCTAAATGAACAATATCAACATCATGCACATCATTAGAGACAACTCAGTGACGATCGCAGCTCAATATGCCGCTGCAGTCAAAAGCCCAAGCCAGGTAGCATGCATAAGGAATGGAATGGAGAATAATATGGAAACTATTATACTGTCACTATATAAATCAATGGGGCAGCATTGCCTGGCACACTGTGTGCAGTAGTGGTCACAGCATCTGAAAAAGGATATTGTAGAAGTAGAGGGAAGTTCAGATAAGGTGACAAAAATGAGGAGGACCATGGAAAATATGCTCAGATGAAGAAAGACTGGAATGGTTTATCTAACGAAGGAGATGAATAAAAGGGGACAGGATACAAATATATGAAAAAAACGATTGATCTAGAGAAGGCAGATCAGGAGCTTCCCTGTCTCAAAATCCAAGGGCAAGAGAACATTTAATGAAATTAAAAATTTGAAATTAAATTAAACAATGAGAAAAGCAAATTATTTTTCACTCAATAGGTAATCAGTCCGTGGAACTCATTGCCACCGAATGTCTTTGAGGCCAAACATTTTACAAGATTAAAAAAGAGATTGGCATTTTTTTATGAATATCAAGAGTTAGAGTTTAAACTAAGACATTTTGGAAGAGATATTAAACCTCAGGATTCAGGTTCATATCAGTCTCTAACTATTAGAGATTAGAAGGAGACATAACATGCAAGAGTGGGGTAGATTACCCCACACGTGCCTTTTTTAGGGTTTCTCGCAGCTTCCTCAGAAGCATGCAGTGCTTGTAGCTATCAGAGACAGGATACTGGGTAGAGCTGGTCAGAGAAACTTTAATGGACCCATTTTCCAGTTGAAAAAAGTAGTTCTTTTGAAATCTAAATGCTTGTGAAATCATGTCAATTTCACCTAATTTTTGTTTTGGAGAAAAACTGGGGAAGTAGGGGGGGTTCTGAAAACAAACATCTGACAACAAAAATTTCAATTTTTCATTTTGAAACAACTTTCCATTTTGAATTACTTTTATTTTGTATTATATTGGACATTATCAAATCAAATACAAAGTTGAAACTGAAGTAAATGTTTTGATTGTGTTGAAATAAAATGGTTCAAACATTCCAAAACAATTTTTTTAACTTTTCCTTCACGAGGAATTTCAATTTTTGATTTTGTGCCATTCTGAGACAAAGTTCCAAAATGTTGAACTAAAATTTCTATCCTGTGAATAGCTGTAATACTGCACTAGAAGAACCTCAGATCTGACCCACCAATGCAACTCCCATCTCAGTCTTTGCAACCAGTGTGTCCTGCTTAAATTCCAGCCTTTTTCGAAGGTACTTATGCAGCCCCTATTACAAGAGTTCCAGAGCACCTCACAAACACAGACGTATTTAAACTCACAACACCCTAGGCGAGGTAAAGAGCAGTGGTATAGACAGACTAAGGGTACGTCTATACTTACCCGCTGGTTCGGCGGCAAGCAATCGATCTTCTGGGATCGATTTATCGTGTCTTGTCTAGACACGATAAATCGATCCCGGAAGTGCTCGCCATCAACGCCAGTAATCCTGCTCCGCGATAGGAGTAGGTGGAGTCGACGGGGGAGCCTGCCTGCCGCGTAAGTACCTTTAAGTTCGAACTAAGATACTTCGACTTCAGCTACGTTATTCATGTAGCTGAAGTTGAGTATCTTAGTTCGAACTGGAGACTTAGTGTGGACCAGTCCTAAGTAACTTCTTCATGGTCACACAAGAAGCATGTGGGGGAAGCATGGAATTTAAGCCTGATCTCCAAAAACTCAGCTTGTATTCAAACCACTGGATCAACCTGACAATTCCACTCTGCTGTAACTCCAGCTGGTAAAGTCAGTCCCCATTGTCATTGCTTAAAACATTGTTTGGTATTATGGTCACAGCTTGGTTGACATATTTTACGGTCACATGTGGGTGCACTTTAATGGTGGGTGAATAATCATTGCCTATACGGTCCCAAAAGCACTCTGGGATCTCTCTGATGTCCACCGTCATCTCCCTGCACATAAGACAATACATTTTTATTATTATGTATTCATTAAAATGATAATGAAACCCCTTCCATGTCACTTACCCTTTCAGGGTGTGGTCTAGTGAGCAGTGTGCTGGACTAGGACCCAGAAGACCTTCTATTCCTGGATTGGCTGCTGAGAGACCTTGGCAAGGTCTTGTGCCTCAGTTTTCCTATCTGTAAAATGGGGATAATGATGCCTCCTTCATAAAATGCTTTGAAATCTACTGATCATAAGACCTGGGTATTGTTGTTAAAATGCCTATGTGTCTTAATCAGTATGAGAAGGGATTTTCAATTGTGTCAGACTAACATGATTGAAAAACATGTATTTTTTGCCTGTCAAGACAGGGGCTATCTGAACCTAGATGGCGTTAAAGGTAGGCTGGACATACACACACCATTGCTTTGTTGGGGCAAAAAGGAGCACAGCATATGGCTGGCTTTAGAAAGCCAATAAGTGTGCTCAGTCAGGCTTCCAGATTCTTCAATCATGTTAGAATGTTAGTGTTAAGGCAACATTCTCATTGAAATGTTTTCCTGTACAATCCATTGTAGACATATACTTTTGAATTTGAAAGACTAAGAGAGGCGCTAAACTATTTGGGAATGAAGGTGCATGTAACAGTAGCTCTGTATGGTGCTGTTTTTTTATTTTTGCTGTTCTACTGCAAAAGGCATGAGTCATCTAGCTACACAAACTGTTGTATTTTACCTTCACTAATAAAATGTCCGTAATCAAAACTAAAATAAAGATTCAAGTGGAGAAAGGTAGAATTTGACTCACACTGATTTCCACGTCAGTCTTTGTTATCTTGCTTTTAACAGAAATCCTGTACTAAAGCCCAATCCTTGATTCTTTCAGATTTAGGGATGCTCTGGGCTGGGTTCTATTTTGTTCAGATTTTTATACCATGCCTGTCACTGTGGTACCTGAGCATTGGGACCCTAGGTTTTAATGGTGTCTGAGCTCTGATTTCTTGTAAAGTATCCACTTACAATTAATCATAACCTAAAAACAGTATATTTATCTATTGGTAAGACAATCAATTTCATGCATGTCTATAAACACAAGCCTTTCAGAAACCACTGAACTATATACAGGTGGCATGACAATGCCTGTTTCAATATTACCAACCCCAACCATAAAAGAAAAATCATGAATTGGGCCCCCAAAATCACAAGTTTGACTTTAAAAAATCATGAGATTTCTGTAAAAAATACTACTACTAAATGTTGATGTTCTTTTTATTCACTTTCTGGTTTTTGTGCCTTTAAGTTACACTCAGCTCATGTTTTCAAACTTGTCTTCTCAATGACAAGGGCTAGAAACTTACTTAAAATGTTGTTTGCATTGTTGTTGTTGCTGGTGTGGTCCCAGGATATGAGAAAAACAAGGTGGGTGAATAATATCTTTTATTGGGCCAACTTCTGTTGGTGGAAGGGACAAGCTTTTGAGCTGCACAGAGCTCTTGTACAGATCTGGAGAAGGTAACGAGAAGAAGAGCTCTGTGCAGCTTGAAAGCTTGTCCCTTCCTCCAACAGAAGTTGGTCCAATAAAATGTTACCTCTCCTACCTTGTCTCTTTAAGAATAAATGACAGCGGTGATTCTCACATAATCACATGACTCTAGGAGCTGGGGCTTTAAGGGAAACTCCAATATCACAAGACTCATGATAAAGTCATGAGAGTTGGCAACACTGCTGTTTACCTGACCTTTGATTCTCGAGCTCTACTCTTCCAGCAATGCAATCTTTAATTCAAACTATTACGGTAAAGTGGAAAGCAAATATCAGTAACACAAACCCTGAAGGCATTCCTCAGCTTTTAAGGCAAAACTCTCATTGAATTCAATGGGAACAATGTCAGGCATTTTCTGTCGCCCTCGAAGGCTGCAGTTATTTATGGAGGAACTAGCGCTTTCTCCTTGTAACTTTTCTCCAGCCTAATCCTGCAGCGAGGATTCTTGTTCATGTGCAGTGTGTCGCTCTGAAGGGGACTGTGAAGCGGCTCTTTTTCTTTCTGTCTCATGGAGCTTTCTTGCTGTATGCCATTATCGCTTTCCCCTTTGACCCAAGCTTGTTTACAAAGTCTGCAATACCAATGAGTAATATTTAATTGCACCATTCCAACTTCATGCTCCCGAGGGCTCTATACTTATCCCCTGCCACACCCTCAGTGCTCCTTATTTATGTACATCTGCCTCTCCGTTAAACACCTGTCTACGGCACGCCCCGACCGAGGCCTTATTTCAACCCAATGCAATCCAAACAATAAACCTTCTGCATAATATCATTTCAGTTATTGCAGTGCATTACACTGTTACGCTAATTAAAAATCCAATTAATGGATACTGTCAATTCAATTCATGTGTATGTGTGGGTGTGCACACACAGGCCTTCCTAATATATAAAATGCTGGCTTTCCCAAAGCCATTAAACAGCTACAGTTATGGGAGGATATAATTTATGTTGCTTTGATGCTGGCAGAGTTAAAAGCAGATTTCCCCAACATCAATTCCATTTGATGGGTGGTTATTACAGCAAGCCATCTTAGAGGTTGCAAACCTGAAACTGCCGTTATTTTTTTAAGTGCATGTTTTCCCAGAGGTTCGGAAAATTCCGACTGACAGCGTCAGCGGCCTAGACTTTCAACCAAATGAAAGTCTGTTTTAGGAAGGGTTCCGAATGGGTTTTTTTTTTTTTATCCATGGTATAGTTCTTCAATAATGTTTGAGAAGTGAAACAGAGGAAATGTTTTCCAATACAGGACGCTGTGGCATACATTTGTCCCTGGAATATTACTGCTGTGTTGATTAGCTATATTTTATTTTAAACAAGAGATGCATCGTGGTATGCTTTTATTATACCCATACAAGGTATATTCTGATGTTGGAATTGTAGTCCTTTTACTTGGCAAAGGGGATTGAAAAAATAAGTACATTATTACGACTTAAAGGTTTCAGAGTAGCAGCCGTGTTAGTCTGTATCCGCAAAAAGAACAGGAGTACTTGTGGCACCTTAGAGACTAACAAGTTTATTTGAGCATAAGCTTTCATGGGCTACAGCCCACTTCATCTGATGCATAGAACAGAACACACACAAAAAACATATTTATACATACAGAGAACATGAAAAGGTGGGAGTAGCCATACCAACTGTAAGAGGCCAATCAATTGAGATGAGCTATCATCAGCAGGAGAGAGAAAAAAAACCTTTGAAGTGATTAGAGGTTTTTAAGGTCAGGCTTGACAAAGCCCTGGCTGGGATGATTTAGTTGGGATTAGGTCCTGCTTTGAGCAGGGGGTTGGACTAGATGACCTCCTGAGATCCCTTCCAACCCTGATATTCTATTTTTCTATGGTTCTATGATAATTGAGATGACCCATAGAAGGTGTGAGGATATTTTGACATGGGGAAATAGATTCAATTAGTGTAATGACCCAACCATCCCCAGTCTCTGTTCAAACCTAAGTTAATTGTATCTAATTTGCATAGTAATTCAAGTTCAGCAGTCTCTCTTTGGAGTCTGTTTTTGAAGGTTTTTTTGTTGCAAAATTGCCACCTTCAAGTCTGTCACTGAGTGGTTAGAGAGGTTGAAGTGTTCTCCCACTGTTTTTTGAATGTTATGATTCCTGATGTCAGATTTGTGTCCATTTATTCTTTTGCGTAGAGACTGTCCGTTTTGGCCAACGTATATGGCAGAGGGGCATTGCTGGCACGAAAAGCCCACGAAAGCTTATGCTCAAATAAATTTGTTAGTCTCTAAGGTGCCACAAGGTACTCCTGTTCTTGTTACAGCTTAAAGTAACCATCTTTACCTACATTTGTTACTCAGTAGAAGTAGGAAGATAACAACATGGAAATGTACTGTGCTTAGGGCACAGTAAAGCCATTATATGATCCAGCTTTCTAATCTACTAAAATATAGCTAACAGCATGACCAAACACACAGAGTGTTCTCCCCTGTACAACAAAACGTGTGCTGAAATTGGTGTTGATGTGATTTACTCACCTATCTTGGAGGTATAAAGTATCCCAGGCCATCTTAAAAGACACAACGGATACTATATAGTATGGTGGATGGCAACACCAACCTGAGACACAGGGCCGGCTCCAGGCACCAGCCGAGCAAGCTGGTGCTTGGGGCGGCAGCTTGTAGGAGGCGGCATTCTGCCCAATCCTAGGGCCGCTTTTTTTTTTTTTTTTTTTTTGGTGGTGTTCCGCTACGGCCGCCCTGTAGGGGGCGGCAGCGCGGAGGACAGGAGCGCCCTGCAGGGCAGCCCGCGTCCTTCCCTCCCAGCCGACCGAAGCAGGGCGGAGCCCTCCCTGCAGGGGGCACGGCCGGAGGGGCCGCGTGGCAGCGCCCCGCTGAAGCCCTGGCTGCCCCCCTTCTCTCTCTCTCCCCCCCCCCCGCTCCCTCCCCCATCCCCCACTAGCCGGGCACATCTGCAGCGCAGGGAGTCCCCCTCCACCCTGGCTCCGGCCGCCCCCCAGGTTGTTTTGCTTTGCCATTCTGGCCAACCCTGTTTTTTTTTTTTGTTTGTTTGTTTGTTTTTTTTTGCTTGGGGCAGACAAAAAGCCAGAGCCGGTCCTGCTGAGACAGGTAGTTTTTTGAAGCTGATGAAAACAGGACCACAGAGTATGATCAAAGTCTGCTCTCCCTTATAGTGGTGGAGTCAATGGCCCAGATATTCACGTGTGTCTGAGCTCCACTCAGCTACCCGAGGAAGTAAATCTCTGCTCTTTTATGGTCAGATTGTGTTGGCATAACCCAGTCCCCAACACTGGGTTATTTTATAACTTGGAGCTATATGCTAACATCTGCATCTGTGAGCAGAGGGTAGCTAACATCATTGGATGCAGACTGGTTGCAGGGGTCCTAGAAGGGGGTAGGGCTAACTCTGCTACATGCTCTATTATTCCTGCAAACAACACTCAGTAGGCTCTTCTGGATAGCTGTTCCACTTGCTAGGGACAAGAGGCAGAACTGGAGGGTACACAGCTGTTCTCTGGAGCATCATTCTGATCCCATACGGTGGGTTGGGAGGCAGTGTAGAAATGCAAGACCTTTGTCCTGGCTATAGATGTCAAGAGATCTGTGGATTGGGTGGACAAACCCCTGCTATATCTGCGAGTTAAACTAGACTTCACCGCATCTATTTCTACTATTAGGAATTTGTGTCCTCTGCATTCTGTGGCTGATTGAGTCTCTGACTTTAAATCAGTGCATTGATTTATGAACATTTAAGAAACTGCAGTCCAATAGATCCACGTAGCCTGTCAGGAGAGTTTCTGCCCTTTTCAAGAAGAAGCTCAAGCAAGCCCTAAAAAATGGAGAAAACATGGTTTCTCCTCCCTTCTTGCTTAGTCGCTTTCACGTAGTGCTCAGCCTAAGCAGAGACAATCTACACTTACACATTCAATAGCTGGCTTGGGTTTTGCTGAGTGGTCAGTGGAAACAAGGAAAAATAGCAAGCATCCTTGACCAGTGGTGAGCTGGAGCCGGTTTGCACCGATTCGCATGAACTGGTTCTTAAACTTAGAAGCCGGTTTAGAAGCGGTTGTTAAAGGGGTGGGCAAACTCCGGCACGCGGGACCGTCCTGTCCAGTCCGCCTGAGCTCCCGGCTGGGGAGGCTCCCCCGGCCCCTCCCCCGCCTTCCCCTCTCTCGCAGAGCCCTAGCGTGCCACGCCACTGGCGCCAGCGCTCTGGACCGCTCCTGGGCAGCTCTGCAGCTCCTGCCGCATTGAGCGGCATGGTAAGGGGGTGGCGCTGCGAGCTCCAGTGGCCGCGCAGCATCCATACACGCTGCCCTGAGCAGCATGGTAAGCGGGCCAGGCCGGGGCTGGGAGGAGAGGTTGGATAAGAGGCAGGGAGCATTGGAGGGGGTGGAGGTTTGGGGGGGGCAGTCAGGGGATGGGGAACGGGGGGGGGTTGGGTAGGTGTGGGAGTCCCGGGGGTCTCTCAGGGTGCTGGTGGATGGGGTCAGGGCAATCAGGGGACAGGGAGCGGGGCGAGTTGGGTAGGGGGTAAGGCCCTGGGGGGGCAGTTAGGGTTGGGGGTCTCGGGCTTGTACTCACCGGGCGACGCTTAATAACTGGTTCCCTACCGGGTTGGCGGCGACACTTTGGCGGCAGGTCATTCACTCGCTCCGGCTCTTCGGCGACCCGCCGCCAAAGTGCCACCGATAACTTGGAGTGAGTGAAGGACCCACCACCGAAGTGCCACCGAAGACCCAGTAGGGAACCGGTTATTAACATTTTGGCAGCTCATCACTGTCCTTGACCATATGTTTTAACTATTACATTTCACCATCTTCTTCACTTATGAGAGGAAAAGGAGACTCCCTGCATGACAGTCGTACAAAAATTAAGATCTGGTGAGTCCTCAGTATGTTTTCTGTACCTTGAGGAAGAAATATTCTCATGGTGAACACAGAATAATACCTGTATATGTAAGATAGATGGGTGGACGGATAGGACAAAGATTGTGGAAATCCCCACAGTAGACATATAAGAAGTATGTCTTAGATGATTCGATGGTCTTGTATTTCACAGATACTTTCTAAGATTTTAGTAGGGACAGGCCTCAGCCGCAAATTTCAGACCTGGATTTGGACTCTCCAAAGTTCTGGGCTGTTCTGATTTGGGACTGGATCCTCTGCCAAAATTTACATAGCTCCCCTGATTTGGATGGAGCCACGTTGATTTACATCAGCTGGAAATTTATCCTTGCAGTTCTGTCCTTGGAGTATTTTTCTTCTCCATTTTAGAGATAGGAGCCACGGGCGGCGGGTATCAAAGGCAGGGGAAGGCTGTGCCTACCCAAACTTCCTGCATGGCTCCGCCCACACTCCGCTCTCAGGCCCGCTCTTGCTTTCCGCCACTGTCTGCTGCGGCTCTTTCTTCCCCTGTGGCCGGGGCCTCAGGCCAGTGGCGCCAGAACCAGGGGGGAGGGAGGGGCGGGAACAGTGCCATCCCAATTTTTGAAAGTGGATGGGCCTGGCCTGTCCATTTTTCACCAGGGTGGACCCCACCCTCTTCCCCTTCTTTTCCCCCCAAGGCTCCACCCCCGGCCAGGCCAGTGTGGAGCCTAACCGGGGAGCCCCAGCAGCTGTGGGGAGTCACGGCAGACCCTCCACCTTCCCAGGGTGGAGGGGGGCTGAGAGCAGCCCCTGGCCCATGTCTCCGCCCCCCCGGGTTCACCACCCTTCCATGTCATCAGCTCCTCACAGCTGTCCATGCGACTCTCCCCAGCCCGGCCATGATTAGAGTCACATGGGCAGTTGTGAGGAGCTGCAGACCCTCCACTTGTCCCGGGCAGGCGGGTAGCCCAGGGGGTGGGGACACGGGCTGGGGGCTGCTTGGAGGGTCCACCGCGGCTCCCGACAGATGCCTATCCAGCTCTTATCATGGCCAGGCTGTGGCCCAAAGGCCGTCCCCCCCCCCGGACGGAGCCAGGTCAGGGAGAGCTGCGTGGGCAGCTGTGGGGAGCCTGCCTAGGTCCCTCCACCGCGCCTGCCCTGGGCGGGGGGCCTGGAACATGGGCAGGAGGCTGCTTTCACCTCCACCTCGGGTGGGGGCCCCCGCCCCACTTTTTGGAAGTCTCGGGCACCCTTCCCCTGGGCTGGGGCTAATGGGGGCTGGCCTGCAGCCAGGAACTCTGAGCGGCGGGAGCCAGTGCTCGCGCTGCCCACCCAACTGGGGCTCCGGGATTGGGGCTGTGCTGCCCGCTGGCCCGCCTGCCACGCTGGGGCTGGGGGCTGCACTCAGCTGCCTACCTGCTCAGCGCTCCAGGCCTAGGGGAGGGGGCGTACCACTTGCCCGCCCATCTGCTGCTCTGGGGCTTGGACTGGGGACCGGGCTGCCCGAGTGCCCCCCCCCCCCGCCCAACGCTGGAGCTGGCGAGGGGGGGCTCTGGTGGGGGCAGGAGGGGTAGGCCGACTAGGGGCTAGTGTCCCCAAGCCCATGGTTCACCCACCACCCATGACAGGAGCCCCTGCAAAGTTTGGGTCCAAAAATTGAGCTTCCCAAGAGTCTGGCAATTACCAGATCTGGGATTCTGATTCAGGCCTGTATCTAGTTTTGTGATAATATTTTGTCCCATTTAGTTCACCTGAAACAAACAAATTTGGAGAGAGACAGAAAATCTAGAGAAATAAAACAGCACCGATCCAAATCTTATGTTCCCTCTTTGCTCAGTTTTATACCAAGAAGTACTCTAATGCTCGCAGGAGCAGAGACAGCAGTAGTGAAAAGAGTGGGATGGAGGCACGGAATAAGATTTCCCCCAAAGTATCCTTCCTACTTCCAAAGATCACAGCTCCCATGGAGGTAAAGCAGTTCTTGGACCTGTACACGTGCAGAGCATTGAGTAGGAAGGAAGAGACAGAGGATGTACTTTAAGGCATAACAATTAGTACTGAGAACAGGCTGAGGGAGCTGAGATTGGTAAATCCACAGTTTTCCCTCCAAATCACATTTTGTGCAAGCTATGTATTAGCAATAAGAGTAATAGGGTCTTTGTGTTTATGAGTTCAGTTATTAGAGGCCAGATTTAACATGATGGATGTTTGCTGCCTAAGACGCTGCCCAGGCATCCTTACAAACAAGATTTCTTCACCTCCAGAGGCATCAGTGGTAAATAATTTTCATCAAGATGTTTTATGGAAGATGTGAAAGTCCTGATTTATTGCACTTGTTCTGACTTTATCTGTCAATAAACAGCTCACATGTGGCCTGAGAGCTAAAGAAATGCCCTTCCAGAGTTTTTAGGATGTTTTATTTTTTCACCCTTAAGGTTCCGCTAGCAGATAGCAAACAAAGACGCAAGCACCAAAACTCCTGGCATAAACTAAGAAAACAAGAAGAGGCTGAATTGAAAGGGTCTAGACCAGTGATTTTCAACCTTTTTTCATTTGTGGACTCCTAAAAATTTCAAATGGAGGTGCGAACCTCTTTGGAAATTCAACCTGTGGTCCGCGGACCCCTACCATAGAAGTCTTCGACTGAAAACTGAATAGAATTCAACTATAAATGTTGCACGTTCCGCATGGCATTTGACGTAACATGAGAAAGGGCGCTAAACCGTGGGCTTCTATGGTAACAACAATACTTCTGGGTCTTGACCTTTAGGTGGGGGATTCAGATATTTTGATTGATAAAAACAGAATGCTTTTCTGGGATCTGAAACTTTATTTTAATAGTCACCTTTCACACACCCCTTAGATATAGTCTGTGGACCCGTAGGGGGCTGAAAACCAGAGGTCTAGTCTTAACAGTCTGATGGCAAAAAGGAAATGCTAAAAGGATCCCATTTTCTCTCTAGTCACTTTAAATAATATTAAGGGGACTCATGTTATATCACATTTAGCTTCAGAGATCTGGTGAGATCTGACAGATGAATCCCACATATCTCATGAACCAAGCAGGGTCAGGCTTTGTCAATGCTATTTGGTTTCAGTTGGGAGAAATGGGTACCTGTGAACCATTTTTTGTTTCAGGTCCTATGGATTTGCACCTCCTCAGCTGGACTATGAACCCAAAACTTTAAGAAAAAAATCAAGCAAGTTTTGCCTTGTTCTGAGTTGAAATCAGGCAGAACTACCAAGGTTCTCATAGTTTCCTAAAACAAAAACTACATTTTATATTAAGGTGCCATTTATAGACCAATAGTTTATAAGATATTAATAAACTCTACAATAATAGATTAATCATTTAACAGGTCAATATGTGCTTATATTCCTGTCTTATAACCATTGTGACAAAGTTCCTCCTCTGCCTCGGTGGGTCCTGCACTTTTGGGCGGAATTGCTCACCTCAGAGGTTCACGACAGGCCTCAGTTTGGCCGCTTCTGATAGAGGCTCAAATCTGCTGTTCACTCAGCTAACCTCATCACTGGCCAGCATGGGGGAAATGGAGAACAATCTCCGCAGTCTCTGTGTCCCACCTAGTGAGTCGGGAACAGGCCACATCCCTTTCTAAATTAGACCTTCCCCTCTGGTGTGTCTCAATAGAATTTCTCCAGACTGACCAAATGTAGTTGAGAGCAGTGTCGCTGCAGCATGGTGTCCTCAGCAACATGAGCTACTGTGAGCACATCAGACCTGTCCTCCATTCTCTACACTGTTTTCCTACAGAATTTCAAATCAAGTTCAAGGTTTTGGGTCTTTATCTTCAAGGTGCTCCATGGCGAGGGCTCAGGATAGCTAAAAGACCATCTAATGCTAAGCGATGAAGCACCGTGGTTGACAATTCTGCTCTTGCGGCATAATGGAACTCACTACAACCACAATAAAGTTTGTCTGGGCAGGACACAGAACTTTTTCCTGGCCAGACTGAGACTATGGAATGAACTCCCCCAGGAACAAAGGACCATCACAAACCTCAGCACCTTCTGCTCGAAGTGCATTTCTCTGACTTGCCTTCTTGAGCATGAATACATAGAAACTTATATATTAAGAAAAAAATTAAAGTGAACCAAACCTAAAACCCTACCAAAATAAGACATTCCAGTACACACGTTTCTTCCCTTGTCAGAGAGGATGAGAGAACAAACAACACGTGACACATGTTGAGTCATGTTGCTTAGTGCATTCCTAGAAGGCACTCCAATATTATAGTGATGAGTGCAGTATAAGAACTTATATAGACTAGAGTGTGGAATATGGTGTCTGACTGCCCATCAGTAATGTGGTGGTGAGAATACTTATCTTCCTCACAGTGATTTAAAAACTTCTGTGTAACACTTTGGAACTGTGAAGTGCAATGGAAGTGCTAATTATTGTCATGAATACTCGTACTGACAGGTCTTGGGACATTGCAGCAAACTAGCAGGTTTAAAAAAAACTAAAGTTGAATATGAAAGCAAAATATATTGAAAAAATAGTAATTTAGAAGATGGGGTGATTTTAGGCAGACTGCCCACCATAGTTTTCCTGTCTGTATCCATCTGTTCGTTCTTGTCCTATATGTAGATTGTAAGCCCTTTGGGACAGGGACTTATTTTTGTTCTGTGTTTGTGCAGTGCTTAGCACAATGGGGTCCTGGTCCGTGACTGGGGCTCCTCGGTGCTACAGTGGTAAAAGTAATAATAATAAATAATGGGAGGCTGCCAGTTATATAGTTGAAAGCAGGTGCCTTTCCCAGCTTACTCTAAAGCACAATCCACACACGCTATATGGTCCAAACACACTCCCTTCCCTAGGGTTTGGCTTTTAGCAATGAAATTAAGAAAGTAACAAAGTTCCGCTCATGCCTCCTCCTGAGAGTTGGCGCCTCCCAGGATTCCTCCTCAGCCCACAAACTTGGTCAGCTCTCCCCAAAGACTCCTTATGTGCAGTTGGGGCAATGTGTGAATTAGCAGAACTTGAACTGATCCTTTTGGATATTAGGAAACACTATTTTATTAGGAGGGTGGTGAAGCACTGGAGGATTACCTAGGAAGGTGGCGGAATCTCCATCTTTAGAGGTTTTTAAGGCCCGGCTTGACAAAGCCCTGGCTGGGATGATTTAGTTGGGGTTGGTCCTGCTTTGAGCAGGGAGTTGGACTAGACGACCTCCTGACGTCTCTTCCAACCCTAATCTTCCATGAGTCTATGATTTTGCAGCAGGACCAGCATCTGCAAAGAGATTGGGGCAAGTCATTCATTCCCACAGGTGTTATGGAAAGCCTTGATTCTGAATGAGTGCTTTGTTTTTGTTTTCCTCTTCCCCAAATTATCAGAAAACCCAAAAAATTAAGAGCATTGCCTTAGAGGAATCCAGATAACTGCTTGTACTGAACTGAGAACAAGGTTCATACAGAGAGCTGAATAGCTCAAATGTTGACATCTTTAATACTAATGCAATAGTACATACTACTGAAGAGGTGTTTTTCATCTTCCAAATCAATATTTTTTACTCCATAAATTATGCTGCCTTGCCAACTGAAGGGGGAAATCTTTCTAGTGAATTGCTGGCATATTATATTGAATATACCACAGAAAACTGAGTTACATTTGAAGCTGACAACACAGAGAGAGTCTGCTTCTGTAAAATGAGTGGCATAACATTTGTCTCCTCCAAAACATGACTTGGCCTTTGCCTGTGAAGGAGACATACAGTGAGTCAGACATTTTCATCTGTCAACCTGTGGGATGAAGCAGCTCATTTGTTTAATACTTAATTCATGATTTTCCCCTCTAGAGTGAAGTCAGAAGAGACATAATAGAAGTGAGGTTCACTTAGGGCTGGTCCACACTAAGCCCCCAGTTCAAACTAAGATACGAAACTTCAGCTACGTGAATAATGTAGCTGAAGTCGAAGTATCTTAGTTTGAACTTAAAGGTACTTACCGCGGGTCCACACGTGGCAGGCAGGCTCCCCTGTCGACTCCGCCTACTCCTCTCGCGGAGCAGGATTACCGGCGTCGACAGCGAGCACTTCCGGGATCGATTTATCGCGTCTAGACAAGACGCGATAAATCGATCTCAGAAGATCGATTGCTTGCCGCTGAACCAGCAGGTAAGTATAGACGTACCCTAAGTGGTAATGAATATCTACAAGGGTTAAAATTTATTATTCCGGATCACACTTTCTCCCTCTTTCTTACAGTTACTCATCCAGTCAGGGAACATAAATACTGTGTGACTAAGGTTGGTTAAAAGCTTTCCCTCTAACTTTTTGAACAGAAAATTGTGTTTTTGATGAAACAGCATCTTTTGCACACACACAAAAAAGTGTCTGCTTTCTGCGGTAAATTTTAATATTATGTAAAAACCCAGCATACCTGAAAACCAAAATATTTTGATTCAACATAGCACTGCAGTGCTTTCTGAAAGGTGTATTTTGGTTGCCTTCTGCTTCCATTTTCCTTTCTGGACTGGGCTTTCTAGCCAGACTATACTGCCATGATGCACCATTGCCAGAGACTCTTATGCTGCATCCCCTCCCCTCACCAAGAAGGAAGAAAGTGATGTGCATCATGAGAAATGTAGTCCAGCCAGCCAGCCCGCTCCATAGAGCCTCATCACAAGTTCTCCCATGTTACATGTGACTCAGAAATGTATATGCACATTGTGGTTAATATCCTGCTCCCAATCTGCATGCAGAAGTCCCCACTGAAATTAACACTAGTAACTTATAAAAAAAGTCACGGGATATGGCCCAACCCCCAAAACTAACAATATAGGAAAGCACTACAAAACCTTTGCACCACCTAATTTAGAGAGTGGCATAAATTCATAAATAAAACCAATATGAAGAAAATCTTTCCCCAAGAGCTCAGCTCCCATTCAGGAACTGAAATAAGTGGTCAGTTTTTCAAAAAAGCTCCGCTACCATTTGGGGGTGGGATTTTCCTGCCCAATTGGTTTAGGAGTAGAGCTAGGCAAATGATGGATTTTTCAGTTCACTGGTCTTTCAAAAAACAAACTGAACAAAAATTATTTCAGGTCAAACCAAAAATTACGTCTTTCAGAATTTTTTGGTGAATTGAGACATTGGAAATAACTTGGGTTCAAATGAAATGTTTCCCTTTGACATTACCAAAATGTTTTGACTTGACATTTTTTCATTTTGATTTTCAGGCATGTTGACAAAAAACAAAATATCATGAATCACTCTGAATTGTCCCTAGGAATGACAACAAATAGTTATTGGGCAAAGAGAAAAAAATGAAAAGGACTCTAGAATGGGTTAGAGCATTCACCTAGGATGTGGGAGAGCCAACTGCAGGTTCTTCTTGCATGTTATGGATTGTAAACCTAATCTGAACAGAATGTATTTTCTTAAACCACTTTTTCCTTTGCACATAAGTTGCCATTTCTCTGCTCTTCCTTCCATTATTTGATTATCTCATTTCACAGCCATCTTGTATCTTCTCAGCACGCATTGTACTTTTGCGGTGAGGTGAGGTGTCTCCTGATCTTTCCCACATGCCTTTTGCACTAAGGTTTACATTATTTATTGCAAATCAAAAGCTTTCTACCTCTTTCTTTTGTGTTCCACCTGAATCAACTTGTCTTCCTGGGCTTTCCACTGTTCCCTTTATTTATTCAAGGCTGTGTGTCACAAACTTAGTTTGTTTGGTTTGTTGAGGCTTATTTGTATGCATGTTTAATCTTTAAAAAAAAAAAAGCAATTACAGCTCCATACTCGAGTTCCAAAAAGTTTTTATTCAGGCATGTCATGCCTCTGATGGATGAGTTTTCTTATTGTCAAAATGCCGCTCCCCACTGCCAATTGATTTTAGTTCCTTCTGCGTTCTCTCTTTAATGTAACTTCGTTCAGATCCGCACATCTCTATTCATACTCATTATGAATGAGCCAAGCCCAATGCTAGCAATTCAAGTTGTATTTACATTGCAGGTTAATAGGTCTCCAGAGGAAGACAAATTACTGGCTGCATTAGCTGGACATGGGCATAAAGCTGTTAAAAGATGTAGCTGCTAAATATAGTGTAACCCTGATCTACTGAACTCTGCTTAAACAAAACTTCCAGTTGACCAAAGACGAATTGTGTCTTTCAGGTGCACAGCGCTGGCACCTTCTAATCTCTGCAGAAACAGAGTTTCGGTCTTGCAAAGCTCCTAGGCCGAAACGAAGCTTCGTGAGTAGCCTGGTGCATGGTGCCAAAAGTTGAACGGCGTCTGCAGCGGATTTTCTGCGTAATGGTGAAAATATCCTTGAATGATCTACTGGAGAAGAATTTGCATACACTATGCTGTATCTATACATGGGAAGGTAGATGGTCTAATGGTTAAATAATGACACCGGGAGTCACAGCAACCTTCCTCAGTCACTGACTTGCCATATGACCTTGAAGAAAGTTAGGCACCTACATTTAATTAGGATTTTTAGAGATGCATGATCCAGTCTATGTGAAGAGTCCCATCTTCTGGATATCAGACAATAATATGCAAAAGAAGAGAAGAAAACTTTAAGGAAGGCTTTGTAAATTACAGGTTAGTGTTGTCTGCTGCATGCAAGTTTCATATTTCACAATTATGAGTGTTCTCTATTACCTGCCAACAAACCATATTGTGTCTGCTTAATAATTTAGACAAGTGTTTTTTTTTGGGGGGGGGGGGATGTTTTAGCACTCGCTGATAACCTGTGATCTTTGGAGAGACACATGGAATTAATCTCTCATTGCTTCATGTTCTTTCATTCACAACCTACCTTGCTCAGTCAGCCCCTAACCTGATGAGCTACAGAAAATCGTTCTTTAGAACCACATCAGTAATTATGGAAATTATAGTATTCTTTTCTTTGCAGATTCTTCCACAATTCTAAAAGATTAATGATAAAGTATTTCTATAATGTCTTCTCATTAACACTTCCATATATAGACTCCCGGGTGTCGGCAAACACACACAATAGCTAAATAAGAAAGATCGGACAAAATAAGTCCCAATGCAATCTTTGCAAATAATGAACAATGTCTTGGATTTACTGGGGAGAGTGAACAGTTGGCTAGGAAAGGAGCAGAAGAGATTGAGTTACAATTTTACTGAACTCCTAAGCAAACTAAGAAGGTTTCCACGGGTACTCCTGAGATCAGGAATAACAGCCAAGAAATGGGGAGTGGAGGAGGAGACAGGAGACATATTTCCTGCTCAGGTTTCAGGGTAGCAGCCGTGTTAGTCTGTATCCTCAAAAAGAACAGGAGTACTTGTGGCACCTTAGAGACTAACAAATTTACTTTTTTTTCCTCTTACTTAATTGGCCTCTCAGAGTTGGTAAGACAACTCCCACCTGTTCATGCTCTCTGTATGTGTGTATATATATCTCCTCAATATATGTTTCACTCTATATGCATCCGAAGAAGTGGGTTGTAGCCCACAAAAGCTTATGCTCTAATAAATTTGTTAGTCTCTAAGGTGCCACAAGTACTCCTGTTCATTTCCTGCTCAGTTTGCATTGCCAAGCCTCCAACACACACAGGACATAGCAGGTATAATATAGCTGGCAGGTTGTAAACTCTCCCGGTGAGGGACCATGTCTGTAAAGTGTCATACACATCACAGTTGCTACAACGATAAAATACATAAATACTGTTCAGCACTTGCAAAGGAGTTGATTTTTGGACTGGGCAGCTGGTATCTTTTGGTCACACATCACCTGTTACCAGGGAAACCCAAATTCAGGTGGTGCACGTAGGCTGTAGTCCCACAGGTGCATGAGAGCATTAAATAGAGACTCTCAAATCTGAGCAAAATACAAAAACTGTTGTGAAATCCCAGAAATCATCTCAGACTCGCTCCTTCTGAGCAAGCCCCTTCAGTCACTTTAAGAAGGTTTTTAAAAGCTCATCCGGTATTGCAGAAATATTTTTGAACAGGCAGGCTTTCAAATATTGTCCATCAACACGAAAGAATCCATTATAATGAAATTCAGTTTCTGCAGCCTAAGGCAGAAACGATATTGGTCCAATTTTGTTATCTGTTTTACTTAATTATGATGATGGATTTGCCTTTATAGACAAGCAACCTACTTAAAGCAGCAGAGTCTGCCATCTGCACTTTCACTGAATAGTACCTGACTCACTGAGTAGTCCGCTACTCAGTGAATAAGGTATTAAAAAGGAGTAAGTTTAAAAAAAAAAACTAAATAAGTTCATAGAGGATAGGACCCTCAATGGCTATTAGCCAGGATGGGCAGGGATGGTGTCCCTAGCCTCTGTTTGCCAGAAGCTGAGAATGGGCGACAGGGGATGGATCACTTGATGATTACCTGTTCTGTTCATTCCCTCTGGGACACCTGGAATTGGCCACTGTTGGGTGACAGGATACTGGGCTAAATGGACTTTTGGTCTGACCCAGTATGGCTGTTCTTATGATGGTATAATCTGACCCTAACATAGAAGACATTGTCTCATGCTAACTGAAACTGCCCTGGTGAGCAGCTACCTTAAAACTGCTCTTGTATTGCCTTGTGCTGTGAGCCTGTTAGATGACTGGAGTAGATTGCTTAATTGTTTGGATGTGACATCTTCTAGGACAAGCCAATGTGCTGGATGGAAACACTCCCCCATCTGAAAGGTAGCTGTCGTTTGTTTTTCACTTTGTAAAGCACTTACTGAATGGACGGCCTTATAAACGTAAGAAATTGTTACGAATAAAACTGTTCAGAGCATGAAATTAGAACTCCATCACTTTTAGGATGAAATACACAGTGTTTGCTCCAAATTACAATTCAAGTTCGTTCTTTTCAAAGCCAGGCACCAGCAGCGCTGCAAATAATAGCAGCCATTATTACAGAGAGGGAGGGTTTACAACATGTTGTATTAAGCATGAACCTCTGATTTCCTTGCCCAGACAATCTTATTTCCTTGGTCTGAAGTCATGGTATCCCCTCGGTCCCTGAAGTCTGTCAAAGTTATTCTTGCTGACAGGTACACGGTCACCCCAGATGTGGCTGTATGTTAGTGCTGTTTGTTAGCTATGTGCGTGTTATCATTAATGGGATAATTTTTCAAAAATTATCAACACTCTCATAGGAGCCAGGTTTTCAATAGCCTGCAACTCCCATTGAGGTACCTAAATGAAGTGGCCAAAAGCACTTGACATCCAATATGTCCCATTGAGACCAATGGCATATCCTCCTCCTTTCCTTACCCCCTCCCCCATGGGAGCGGATAAGGCAAGTGCAATACCTAAAAACTAGCCCTGAATATACTGCTTGTGAAGCATGTGGAGGTAATGTATATGACATATATAGTATAGCTCTCTATGATTTGGTGAACTGTAAATGCTATACTGATACACTGTGTTGTATTAATACATAGGCTTCTGATTTTCAGTTTTAACCCATAAACATGAATAAAACACCCCTGTTTAAAAAAATATCTGACATAGGTGTTTATTGAATAAACATGGGGGGGGGAAACAGATATGGTTATTTGTATCCAAGGACTTGTCTATCCAGAGCAATAAGGCAGACTATGGGGGATGCAATTTCTAAAGCACACTAGCACATTGTGCATTAATTGGTCTGTGTCGACCTTGCTGGTGCACACTAAAGGTTCCCTAGTGCGCTTTAAGATAGTGCTGTTTGAAATAACATTACACTGAAGCACACTAGGGAACATAACGGAGAGATTACTCATGACAGTGTATACAGAGTTTTGTACATCTATATAAAACTCAAAAATTGCTAAAAAAGGAACCCGGAAAATTAAACTAACCCTCCCCAACCAGAAGCCCTATACTACATGATTTGTATCATCTAATACTTGTATACTTAAAACTAAAAGCAGTTGTAGGGCAAAGCATTAGAAGCTATAATAAAGCTCAAATGGAAGGACACTTTGAAATAACAGTGTGATTAAAGAGAAACAAGCTGGTTTCAAGGTAGGAAGGTCACATATGCATGTAGCAACTCACAAGCATTCAATAAAGTCTAAACACTAGACACATTCTTACAATAGGTAATAAAATTATAACAATACTAACACACTGGTGAGCCAGACTGATTCCAGATATGTATTGTTGATGTCCAATTGAGGGAGAAGTTTGCCTTTGACTTATGAAATAAAGGGGTATATTAGTCGAGCAAAGCGTGAGGAGTCAGAATTCCAAGGTCCTGTCCTTAGCTCTGGCAGCAACTGACTCACTTTGTGACCATGGGCAAGCTTTTGAACCGATGTATTGAAATGATACATTGGCATGCAGGGCCAGTGCAAGGAAGTTCGCGCCCTAGGCGAAACTTCCACCTTGTGCCCCCCTCCAGCCCTGCAGCAGCTCCCTGCCCCCCCCCCCGCCCTGAGGCGCCCCCCCTCCCCCCCCGGCAGCAGCTCCCCCCCCGGGAGCCGTGCAGCAGCTCCCCATCCCAGCTCACCTCTGCTCCGCCTCCTCCCCGAGCACGCCACCCCCACTCTAATTCTCCTCCCCTCCCAGGCTTGTGGCGCCAAACAGTTGATTGGCACCGCAAGCCTGGGAGGCGGGAGAAGTGGAGCAGCGACGGCGTGCTCGGGGAGGGGGCGTAGCAGAGGTGAGCTGGGGTGGGGAGCCCTGCGGCAGCTCCCTCCCCCGCCCTCAGGCACCCCCGCGGCAGCTCCCTGTCCCCCTGGCCAGGGGAGCCATGTGGCACCTCCCCACCCCAGCTCACCTCTAATTCTCCTCCCAGGCTTGCGGCGCCAAACAGCTGATTGGCGCCGCAAGCCTGGGAGGCAGGAGAAGTGGAGCGGCAACCGCGCGCTTGGGGAGGAAAGCTGTAAAAAAAAAAAAAAATTGGGGGCACCGCTTTTTGGAGCCCCCAAATCTTGGCGCCCTAGGCAACTGCCTAGTTCACCTTAATGGTAGCACCGGCCCTGTTGGCATGGCATGCTGCAGCTTGAAATTACTTTAAGACAGTGGTTTTCAACCTGTGGTCTACCGACCCCCGGAGGTTCACAGACTATGTTTAAGATTTCCAAAGGCATCTGTACCTCCATTTGAAATTTTAGGGATCCAGAAATGAAAAAAAAAGGTTGAAAACCACTGCTTTGAGATATTAGCTGTCCAGTAATTACTGCTATTTGATAATGAGGCTTCATGTCGATAAGGAATCTTTCATCTAACACGCTCAAAGCACTTTACGGACAATTAAGACTCACCATATGCCTGTGAGATGGTTAAGTATTTTCATCCCATTTTCTAAAAATGGGTAAATTAATTTGGATCCATTGCCGTAATACCTAAAGGCAAGCGGAGGCACTGAAAAGTCATGATACCGATTCTGCCAGACTTCCTTCTACTGAATTGTGCCTTACTTCATGAATAGTTCCAATGTACTTACGCATAAGGGCCCAACAAAGTATTGGCATAGCCAGAGGAGAACTCAGGGGGAAAACTGGTTGAAAAACAGGATTGTTTTCCCTCAGCAGATATTGTTTGTTCAGTGGAAATCTGAATATTGAAAACTGTTGCCTTCTGAGAGTTCATAGATTCATAGATTATAGGACTGGAAGGGACCTCGAGAGGTCATCGAGTCCAGTCCCCTGCCCGCATGGCAGGACCAAATACTGTCTAGACCATCCCTGATAGACATTTATCTAACCTACTCTTAAATATTTCCAGAGACGGAGATTCCACAACCTCCCTAGGCAATTTGTTCCAGTGTTTAACCACCCTGACAGTTAGGAACTTTTTCCTAATGTCCAACCTAGACCTCCCTTGCTGCAGTTTAAGCCCATTGTTTCTGGTTCTATCCTTAGAGGCTAAGGTGAATAAGTTCTCTCCCTCCTCCTTATGACACCCTTTTAGATACCTGAAAACTGCTATCATGTCCCCTCTCAGTCTTCTCTTTTCCAAACTAAACAAACCCAGTTCTTTCAGCCTTCCTTCATAGGTCATGTTCTCAAGACCTTTAATCATTCTTGTTGCTCTTCTTTGGACCCTTTCCAATTTTTCCACATCTTTTTTAAAATGCGGCGCCCAGAACTGGACACAATACTCCAGCTGAGGCCTAACCAGAGCAGAGTAGAGCAGAAGAATGACTTCTCGTGTCTTGCTCACAACACACCTGTTAATGCATCCCAGAATCATGTTTGCTTTTTTTGCAACAGCATCACACTGTTGACTCATATTTAGCTTGTGGTCCACTATAACCCCTAGATCCCTTTCTTCCGTACTCCTTCCTAGACAGTCTTTTCCCATTCTGTATGTGTGAAATTGATTTTTCCTTCCTAAGTGGAGCACTTTGCATTTGTCTTTGTTAAACTTCATCCTGTTTAACTCAGACCATTTCTCCAATTTGTCCAGATCATTTTGAATTATGCCCTGTCCTCCAAAGTAGTTGCAATCCCTCCCAGTTTGGTATCATCCGCAAACTTAATAAGCATACTTTCTATGCCAATATCTAAGTCGTTGATGAAGATATTGAACAGAGCCGGTCCCAAAACAGACCCCTGCGGTACCCCACTCGTTACGCCTTTCCAGCAGGATTGGGAACCATTAATAACAACTCTCTGAGTACGGTTATCCAGCCAGTTATGCACCCACCTTATAGTAGCCCCATCTAATTTGTATTTGCCTAGTTTATCGATAAGAATATCATGCGAGACAGTATCAAATGCCTTACTAAAGTCTAGGTATACCGCTTCACCCTTATCCACAAGGCTCATTATCCTATCAAAGAAAGCTATCAGATTGGTTTGACATGATTTGTTCTTCACAAATCCATGCTGGCTGTTCCCTATCACCTTACCACCTTCCAAGTGTTTGCAGATGATTTCCTTAATTACTTGCTCCATTATCTTCCCTGGCACAGAAGTTAAACTAACTGGTCTGTAGTTACCTGGGTTGTTTTTATTTCCCTTTTTATAGATGGGCACTATATTTGCCCTTTTCCAGTCTTCTGGAATCTCTCCCGTCTCCCATGACTTTCCAAAGATAATAGCTAGAGGCTCAGATACCTCCTCTATTAGCTCCTTGAGTATTCTAGGATGCATTTCATCAGGCCCGGGTGACTTGCAGGCATCTAACTTTTCTAAGTGATTTTTAACTTGTTCTTTTTTTTATTTTATCCACTAAACCTACCCCCTTCCCATTAGTATTCACTATGTTAGGCATTCCTTCAGACTTCTCGGTGAAGACCGAAACAAAGAAGTCATTAAGCATCACTGCCATTTCCAAGTTTCCTGTTACTGTTTCTCCCTCTTCACTAAGCAGTGGGCCTACCCTGTCTTTGGTCTTCCTCTTGCTTCTAATGTATTGATAAAAAGTCTTCTTGTTTCCTTTTATTCCCGTAGCTAGTTTGAGCTCATTTTGTGCCTTTGCCTTTCTAATCTTGCCCCTGCATTCCTGTGTTGTTTGCCTATATTCATCCTTTGTAATCTGTCCTAGTTTCCATTTTTTATATGACTCCTTTTTATTTTTTAGATCGTGCAAGATCTCGTGGTTAAGCCAAGGTGGTCTTTTGCCACATTTTCTATCTTTCCTAACCAGCGGAATAGCTTGCTTTTGGGCCCTTAATAGTGTCCCTTTGAAAAACTGCCAACTCTCCTCAGTTGTTTTTCCCCTCAGTCTTGATTCCCATGGGACCTTACCTATCAGCTCTCTGAGCTTCCCAAAATCTGCCTTCCTGAAATCCATTGTCTCTATTTTGCTGTTCTCCCTTCTACCCTTCCTTAGAATTGCAAACTCTATGATTTCATGATCACTTTCACCCAGGCTGCCTTCTACTTTCACATTCTCAACGAGTTCCTCCCTATTTGTTAAAATCAAGTCTAAAACAGCTTCCCCCCTAGTAGCTTTTTCAACCTTCTGAAATAAAAAGTTGTCTCCAATGCAGTCCAAGAATTTGTTGGATAGTCTGTGCCCCGCTGTGTTATTTTCCCAACATATATCCGGATAGTTGAAGTCCCCCATCACCACCAAATCTTGGGCTTTGGATGATTTTGTTAGTTGCTTGAAAAAAGCCTCATCCACCTCTTCCACCTGGTTAGGTGGCCTGTAGTAGACTCCTAGCATGACATCTCCCTTGTTTTTTGCCCCTTTAAGCCTAACCCAGAGACTCTCAACACTTCCATCTCCTATGTCCATCTCTACCTCAGTCCAAGTGTGTACATTTTTAATATATAAGGCAACACCTCCTCCCTTTTTCCCCTGTCTATCCTTCCTGAGCAAGCTGTACCCATCCACACCAACATTCCAATCATGTGTATTATCCCACCAAGTTTCAGTGATGCCAACAATGTCATAGTTGTATTCATTTATTAGCACTTCCAGTTCTTCCTGCTTATTCCCCATACTTCTCGCATTTGTATATAGGCATCTAAGATACTGGTTTGATCTTTCCTCCCAGTTTTGTCCTGACTCTCCTTTCTCTCTGCCAATATAGCCCACACTCCCTCTTGTTTCCGACCCATCTCCCCGGTCTCCATGTTCCCCACTTACCTGTGGGCTTTGCTCACCTGTCCCCGTCGAACCTAGTTTAAAGCCCTCCTCACTAGGTTAGCCAGTCTGTGTCCGAATAGAGTCTTTCCTCTCCTCGAAAGGTGAACGCCATCTCTGCCTAGCAGTCCTTCCTCAAATAGCATCCCGTGATCTAGGAAGCCAAAGCCCTCCTGGCGACACCATCTTCGCAGCCAGGCATTCAGTTGTAGGTTGGGTGCTTCATGCTCCCATTCTCCTCTCCTATGATGCAGCAGTCACCCTCTTTTGGAGCGGGGAGATGGTGCATCATGGGAGTCCCTGACCAAGGTGCCTGATGGGAGATGTAGACTGGCTGGGGAGCCCAGCCTATAGAGGATTATGAGAACATGACTGAACTGCAACTCCCATAAAGCTCCATGGGAATATTTCCAAATTGAAATGTTTTGGTTCTCAGGTGGTCAGTTATTTGATGAAAATAATTGAAATTTGCTACAAAAAGCAGATAGCTCAAAGCCAAAGTAGGGCATTGATTTATAGGGATCAGCGCTATGTCTTCAGCTTTTTGTTGTTGTTGTTGTTGTTGTTATTTCTGTATATATCTAAGACAGGGGTCAACAACCTTTCAGAAATGGTGTGCTGAGTCTTCATTTATTCCCGCTAATTTAAGGTTTCACGAGCCAGTCATACATTTTAACGTTTTTAGAAAGTCTCTTTCTATAAGTCTTTAATATATAACTAAACTATTGTTGTACGTAAAGTAAATAAGGTTTTAAAAATGTTTAAGAAACTACATTTAAAATTAAATTAAAATGCAGAGCCCCCCCCAGACCGGTGGCCAGGACCCGGGCAGTGTGAGTGCCACTGAAAATCAGCTTGCTTGCCGCCTTCAGCACACGTGCCATAGGTTGCCTACCCCTGCTCTAAGACTACAATATTGAGAAGTGCATATTTCAAATTTATAGATGAGTGCTCCAGTAATTAGGAGCAGCCAGATGCGGCAGGACTGAGACAGTTTAAATACATGAGTAATACTGTAGGTGGAAGTTGGATCCAATTCAGATAAATGTAAAATATTCCATCATGGAGCAAATACTGACAAATGAATCCATTACATGAAAAGGTGCTGCAGTGAAGGGAACTGGAAAGTGTACAGGAGTGGGGGAGGAGAAATGCAAGAAGAGGTGCTGTGAAAAAACTTTTCAAGGAGAGACCTGGGATGGAATAGCAGAAGATATATAGAGTATAAATCCTGCTTCCCTTGAAGGCAAGGGCAAGAGTGTCAGGCTTCAACAGGGGAAAGTTTGGGCAAGATTAAGCAATAAAACCTCATGGGCTATTTACCAAGAATTCATCTCCATGTGTATAATTAATATGTAGCACTTGCAGAAGTAGTTGTGATGGGCATGGAGGGATTTTTCTAGGGAGGTATATTTTTTAATTAAATGCAGTTATGATCCATAATATATCTACCACTTTTTCAAGACGCCATTGGGATGTCAGCTCTGGATTTTAGATATTTTAATTAACAATAAAAATGTAGCTGTAAAACAATATTATGACCATTAATTATATCTGTGACATATGTAGCGCAAAACTGATATATACTTGCTTTCTGTGTACTACATCATTAAATTTCTAAGAAACTGTCTACAGAAACTGCAGCCATTTTGTTTTTAGAGTTGTTGCAACCTGCTATTAGAAACATACACTGTGCTCTCTCATGGAGTTTACTTTTGTTCTCCCTTTGTATATCTCTTTTTAATCTTAAATCACTTGGGACTGAAATTATATGTTTTTCTTTATGGCAGTCCTGGATTGCTCTGATTTTAGCCTTCTAACGTAGTTAAATTACCAATAAATAATGCTCATGAATCTTCATAACTAAGAGAAAATTACCCCCCAGTTTAATCTACTAGATGATGTGCAAATAGAAGTAATACAAAAAATGTTGGGAATTTTCCTTTTGGACATAATATATATTTTGTGCTGAGCATCTTTCATATGACTATCTGAGATCTTTAACAAACATTAATTAACTAGGCCTCACACATTCCTGGGAGGTAGATAAATATTGTTATCCCCATTTTACACATGGGTAAACTGAGGCCTGGAGAGGTTCACATGACTTGCCTGTGGCCTCAAAGTGAGTCAGTTGCTGCCAGAGCCAAGGACAGCACCTTAGAATTCCGACTTCTCATGCCTTGCTCTGACCAGTACACCCCTTCCTTTCATAGGTGAAAAGCAAATGTCTGCCTCAATGGGACACTAACAAATACATAGCTGGAATCAGTCTGGCTCACCTGTGTGTTAGTATTGTTACAATAGGTATTAGAATGATAAGAATGTGTTTACTGTTTAGACTTTATTGAATACTTGTGAATTGCTACATGCATTATAACATCAGTATCCCAGTTGCATGGTAAGCCTATGTGACTATGTAAATCACCAGATAGGAAAGAGATATTAATTTGTGGAAAGTTCTAATCTCCCATTGAAGATGTTACCTCCTGCCCCACAGGAAGGGTCCTGCCACACCAAACAGATTGTTGTGGGATGATAAGGAAGTCAAAAGACGTTTGTTGTTTTACCCTCTACGCTGTGAAAAGATGTCATGCATGTGGATTCCTCCCATCAGCTGAATTTGCAGCTCAGAACACAAGAAAGAAAGGGGGAAAAGCTCCTAATAAGAAGGAACTTTATCTCCTTGCTGCTTGGACCCTGGGGGAGCTAAGGTTTCCTGGGCATAAGCAAGAGATCCCCAGCTGCTTAGCCATAAAGGTTATATAGAGCTTGCTTATTACAGAAGCTTCTATTGCCTTTTGAAACTTTGTGCTTCTGTGTTTACCTGCTTTTAACCTTGTAAATATCTCATTTCCCTTTCCTATTTAAGATCTAAGGTGCAATTGACCTGGGGTAAGTAACTAGTCCTTTGGGACTAGGAGTCATAGATGCCGACTTCTACTAGCGCCAGTGGGTGCTTGACCCCCCTCCGCCCCGACTCCACCCCTGCCCCACCTGCATTCCAACCCCTTCCCCAAGGTCCCTGCCCCAACTCCACCCCCTCCCTGCCCCTATTCTGACTCCTTCCCCAAATCCCTGCCCCGGCCCCACCTCTTCCCCGCCTCCTCCCCTGAGCGTGCCACGATCCCGCTCCTCACCCCTGGAGCTTGCTACAGCTGTTTGGCAGCGGCAAGCGCTGGGAGGTAGACGGAGGAGCGAGGACATGGCATGCTCAGGGGAGGAGGAGGAGGTGGAGGTGAGGTAGGGCAGGGAGCTTGGCTGGTGGTGGGTGCAGAGTACCCACTAATTTTTCCCCATGGGTGCTCCAGCCCCAGAGCACCCACAGAGTCGGCGTCTATGCTAGGAATAACCTGGATATCGCTGTGATTCTTGGTGTAAGGGGCCATCTACCACAAAGGTAGGTTCACTTTAGTGGCAAGACAGATCAGAGTACCCAAGGGGGCTTTCTCTGACCCCCTGTTAAGACTGGTATAGTGCCTGCAGATGTTACCCTTGATAAACGGTTAGTGAAATTTAAGCCCAGAATTCACAGCCAATCTGGGGTTTGTGCCCAGTGTCCCCTGGGGTTGGTACTCATGCTCTTGAACACAGCAGGCAGGTTTATACTCACGGTTATCCATTTTCGTAGGACCAGACAGTGCCACCTTTATTCACATGGAATTGTACCTTACTCTGCAAATAGTTCCACTGCTTTCAGTGGGGTTACCTAAGGAGTAAGATATTACTCAGTGTGTATAAGGTTACTGGAGTTTGCCCCAAAGTCTATGAAGAGAACACAGAGATTTCTTCCCCACTCCTACCATTATGTCTGTCTGAAGCATGGATGCAGAGTTTGTGGATGGGAACAGTGTATTGCTTCTCTGTCTTTCTTAGGAATCCAAATCTGAAAGTTCACCCAGAAGGTGAAAATCATTTAGCCATGAAAATGTGGAAAGCAGCCCATCATAGGGCTCTGATAAACAGAAGGACTTACCCGCATGCACAATACAGAGAGCTCTGATCCACAAACACCCCATGGTACAGAAAGACTGAATAGTCCCTAGTTTGTAAAACAATGGGGAGGAAGGCCGTATTTAAATTTTTTGAAATAAAGCTACCTTTTTGAAGTTTAGTGCTAAAATAAGGAGATAGGAAGAGAGTTATTTTCCAGTTGCCTTGTATCTCTCCCCACATGTGTAAATTCCATAGCAATGCATTTCCTTTCAGTACTGAAGCAATTTGCTTCAAAAATGAAAGTAAGGGCTGCAGCAAAAACAAAATCAAAAGTGACTTTGAGCATAGCTGCATAAAGTAGACTTGTTAACAGGAGATGCTTCAAAGATTCATGTAATGTGTGTGTGGAGACAAAGGGTGGCCCAGTGGGTTTGAATACTACTGTGGGATTTGGGATTAGAGCTGGGCCAATAATTGATTTTTTTTTTTTTGTTCAACCAGCAGACGGATCAGAAAAAAATATTCTGCTCAGTTCTGTGACACAGCAGGTCTTCTCCCCAGCTTAGCAAGTACTCACTGACCTGCCCAGTCTCCTTTAAGCAGCGGTATTTATCCAGACATAAGCACGTAATAGACAAAAACATTTCCTCAGCTCACCCTTTCTCCTAGAGTATCGTGGTCTCTTCTCCCAGGGGTCTCTGGTAATCCTGCTTCTTTCAGGATTTTCCCAGTCCCAGCCAGCTTCCCTTCTCAGACAGCTCTCTTCTCACAGCCTGTTCTCACTCAGCCACCTTTGCTGCCCTTCTGGATTGCCAGCCCCAGCACAACCTCCCAGAGCACCTGGCCCCTTGTTCCACTCACCCCATTACTGGAGTTAGCTCTATTCCTACATGTTTCCTATCTCCAGGCCCAGCCTGCTCCAATCACTCCTCTTCTGGCTCTCTGACAGGCCTTTGTAGCCTCCGGTGTAGCCTTGCCCCCTTTAACTGATTAAATTGGGCACACCTGCTCTGACACAGGGCCAGGGTGGGGGGAGAGAGAGAAGAGGCTGGTCTACTCACAGAGACAAGCTACCATGTGACAGGCTCTGAAAATGTTTGGAATTTGTCAGCACATTAGAAGAGTTGATTTAAAACTGTATGAAACATTTCATTCAGCTTCAAAAAAACCTCTGTGTGTATGTGCCCCTTATAGCCACCCAGTCATTACACTAGCTTCTGGTGAAGAGGGAGATTAAGGTTTGAATCTCTACTAGACTTGGACACAGGTCTCGAGCCTCCTAGCCGCTAGGCTATTCTGGAATTAGCTAGTCTCCTTCTCTCTTGTTGAAATTGTTCCACTTTGTATAACTAGTTACATATTCATTATGCCAAATAGAAAGATCACGAGAGTGACTCTCTAGCCTATGATTAAGGCACTGACCTGGCAGGTAGGAGATATGGATTCAAATTGTCTCCCTGCCTGATTCAGAAGTGGGATTTCTATGTCAAGCCTAGAGCAAAACGTCATGTGAGCTGCATAAACTAAACCCGGCAGATTCTTGTCACAGGAGCCAGCCCAGGTGGTGGGAATGTTTTACTGAACATGCTTTGCCATTATGGCTGAGGTATATTTGCAACTGTAACATTCTCAGTTTCTAGAGGCTGATTATTTTTCACTTTGAAGGAGCTGAAAACAACTAGATTTGCTTGAGGATTTTTTTTTTTTTTTTGCTTATACTTATGAGCAAACATGGAAATGGTCCCTATTTATTTTAAATGGAATTCATGAAAAATTAAGTTCAAGATATGACCAAAAGAAAATACATGGATAACTCCACTGTCACGCATTGCACATGCTGCACTGACCAGCGTGGCTCTGCAGTGCAAGGGGCAAGCTGCATTTGAAAATGCACAGATGATACAACATACTCTCCAAGGCACAGAGTTTAGTTTATGTGCATTTGAGGAACTAACAGATGCAGCCACTATCCAGCATAATGACCTGCTAGGAACTGGAGGACAGCATCTGCAGGACAAAGCAAGCGATGGGGAGAAATTTCATTCTGGGGGAATTCACTATCCACAGGCAACCATTTATTGTATTGCGGCAGCACGTAGCAACCACAGACCAGGAACGTATTGTTCTAGGCTATGTACAATCACATTACAAAAGGACAGTCCCTACCCCAAGCAGCTTACAATACAAACAATCAGATGGGGATAGCACAAGATAGCAACGAGACAAAACTGGGCAGCATGAAAAGCAGCAGTCACAGTATACCAGCTGCTTAACCATTGTCACATATTCTGTCATCCATCTCACCTCAGCCCCATCATCTTCATGGCATTACCAGTCTGAGAAACAGAACAGCACCCCTATTGGAGTGGAGGTATGGTGGCTGGAAAGAAATGTCTCAGTCATGTAGATGGTGCACATTTGGTGGGAGTTCACTATCCTTCCAGCTACTCCCATCCAAGTCAACTATCTGGCATGGTACTGTACTTTGGGCCTTCCTTATGTCTCCCAACACAATGCCCTCCCAGTAAGGTCACCACCAGCTCCCATGTAAACGCTGTTATGTAACTGGCTGTGACCTCTTCAGAATGGGGCCTCTTTTGGCGAAATTTCTTTCTTTCTATGGAATTGCAGATACAAGGATTTTCAGAGCTCCCAATGTTCATCATCTAAATGTGTTGTTCGTGTTAATATAGTGTCATTATTACTACTTTTTAAAATCTATTATCTTTTTACATAGTGGAAGACAAAGTCTTTACATGAAAAATAACCACTGTGAGACCTAACATACTGAAAATGGAAAGGGAATTGTTTTAAGCTATACAATATGGCCAATGAGTAAAATGAATTACAAAAAAAATGCACTCACTGTCAAACAAAAGTTGTTTAGTCATGGCGAAGTAGTTCAGCACTACATGTTTAGCAGATAATATTGAATAAAAGCTTAAGATTAAAGGAAACTGTTTCCAATACCTGGAAACACTGAAAAAAACATAAGATTTTTAAAGGTCTTTAGGCAGTGAACTCAGTGGGATTTAGGCACTTAGACACCTTTAAAAATCTGGCCCTGTCTCCATGTTTCTCTCCAAGAGCTCCCCCTAGGGTCCTTAAAGAGCCTTTGCACTCTACCACCTCAGGTCTGCAACATCTGGGCATTCAGCCACATCAGTATGGTCATAGAAGGTTTAGCCCTATGGCTGGGTACGGGATAGCCCACTCCTTTTGGGGTTGTCAATGAACACACAAACAAAAAAATCAATGATCACAAATGAAATGTCCCACAGATGCAGTAGGGCTCTCTTTCTTCACAGGGTTACTGGTAAACCCAGCTGGACTCACAGGCTAGTCTAGAATAATAATCCTACAGTAGTGGTTCAATATCAGACTCTCCCTCTCTCCCATCATGAAGGGGGTCGTTGGACAGCAGTTACTCAAGGAGTTTTTGCCTTCACACGGTCCTTCTCCGGGAGCTGAGACCTGCTCTCCTCTCTGGCCTGCCCCTAATCGTACGATGTTCTCCCTTTGTAAGATCCTCCCTCCAGGTCTAACATCGCCCATAGGGGGGCGGGGCTGAAGAGAGCCCACAATAGCCAATTAAGCTCGTGCTGCCCAGTGTGGGGTTTCTATTTCCCCTCATAGGCCCGTAGTCTTTTCTTATGGGTTTCTACAGCACCTAACACAAAGGCCCTGCTTGCCGATTGAGGACCTTGCGTGCTAGCTTTAATATACATAATTAATAGTACTCTATTATATTTTCTGTTTTTCCCCATTGGCAAATAGTTTCTTCTGAAATAATGATGACAATAACTAAATTAACATCCCACTGAACTGCTTAGAAAGTGACTTAGATTATAGATTGTAAAATATCAGTAGAACTAGCTCTTCTGCTGATGTTGCTATTGCTTTTAGCCATCTTCATTAAGGGCAAGACCATGGCTTTCCCTAAATGCCCACGGTGGGGAGTAAAGAGACGTGTCACAATGTGAGAAGGGTAGGTGGGTGGGCGGGTGGGGGTGTGGAATGAGTGGAGCCTTGTTTGGGTTAGGTTAGCAGCATATTAGTTTGACCCCAGAGCAAAGGGGTAGCCCAGGAGAGAATTGGGACTCATCCCTCCCAGATCCGTTGCTGGGGTAACATAACTACATGCAGCCCCTTGCTTAGGGCAGATAGCAAACAGACAGCCTCGCTCGGTGTGAGGAATATCTCCAGTGCCACAACTCAGCAGAGGAAGACTGATCATTCTCAGAGGCCTTCTCCAATCTTATAAAATGATATATTACATGTCAGGTTTATTTATTTTCTGACTGGCGCACACCCAGCACCAGCTGTCACTGAGAAAGTGAGATAAATGGCTTTTGCTGGCCACCCAAACCATGGAGTAAACTCAGCAAATAAGGGAACCAGAAGAAATATCAAATGACAAACCCAACCAGTCCAGCTTGAAAAAGTCAACAATTCATCCTGGGTTTGACTTACCCTCTAACTATGACAGGCACCCGGTGACAGAACTGGCTCTTTTGAGATTTCCAGTCCAATTTTGCAAAGCCACTAATGTTCCAATAAGTATTTCAACTTGTTTAGGTACTTTTCTGAACAATATTCTTGAGATTCACCCAGTACTGAATTCATTAGGTACAGAAATATACGCAATGGTTGTGGTTTCCAGGACCCTTTAGCATAGGCCTAACTCTGCTCCGATCAAAGTCAACGATAAACCTCTCACTGATTTCAAAGGGAGCAGAGTTAGATCAACATTGAGTTCTTTTGAAAATCCAACCAACCAGACCAATATTCAGCTGGTGCAAATCCACTGACAAGAACTGAGAATCTGCCTTGAAATTTTGGAAGAGAAAAGGAGGAAAAAAAATCTCTTCTTGTTGATCAACAAGCATTATAGGGAATATGTGAAGTCCATTATGTTTTATTGAGAAAACTATGTTTTTGGGAGACCTTGTTGGTGATTATCTGAACTGAACATCTGAATCCAAAAAGCTGCAGTAGGGAAAGTGTTGAGTGGCTCTCTCTGTGAGTTCATTCCTGACAGAACAGCTGCGAAATTAGTTAGGATTCCATAAAGATGTACAGTATATGTTTTGTAATAGCAGGAAATGGTGTGGGAATTTCAAGAAACAATTGACTGACAAGCCATTACTCTTCTTAGCATCTAAAGGTCAGCGAGCAAACTGTTCTTTGTCTTTGTGTTTTCCAAGTAAAAGAGAAGTGCCATTTTCCATTAGTAGAAATTGGTTTTCATGGTTTGGCAGAGGATCAAAACCATTAAGAATTCATTCACTTTCAACAGCTTTTGATATACCTTCCAAGCATAGGGAATATCTGGGAAATACTAGAATAGATCACTGTGGTAACAGTATTTAGTTATCCAAGAGAAACTTGGAACATTTTGAAATGCAGTCACTGCACGTCACATTCCCACTAGCTGCATGCCAACTTCATTTTTGCTACAGTGGATTTATGAGGTTTTGCGTTCTGGAAAGAGATTGATCTTTCTAAGTAAGAACAATTAAAATCACATCTCATCTTCTTTAAAAAGAATCAATATTGTCAAACTGTGTTTTTCACTCTTTGAGACCAAGACTTTCAACACTAAGGGTGAAATTTTCGACAGAGTCTAAGTGCCTTAGGAGCCTATATCACATTTTCAAAAGTCCTTTAGGCTTTTTAGGAGTCTAAATCCCATTGACTTTCAAAGAGATTTAGGAGCCTAACTCATGTAGACAATTTTGCCTAAAGTTAGGCTCCTAAATCCATATTGAGATACCTAAATAAGTGGCTCCCACTGAACTAAATGGGAGATTCTAGGTGCTCAGCACGTCTGAAAATTAAGGGCACATATATATGAGTTTAGGAATCTAACTGTAAGCGTTGAGGCTGGGATTTTGAAAAGGGCCTAAGGGAGTTAAGCGCCTAAATCCCATTAAAAGTCAATAGGAGTTAGGCACCTAAAGAAATTCCCTTAGCAACCCCGGAAAATTCCAGCCCTAGTTTTGCGAATCTCACAGCACAATGCAGTTTTGCCACTCTGGGGGTGGGGGGAAGATGGTGAAGATGATTATTGGCTGAGGGGAGGGTCCAGAAGTCATTTCTTTGGTCGAGAACAATATAGTATTGCTTCAATAGGAGCAACATGTGCCATAAAGCTGGTTGACATATTTTCACTAGAACCATTTTCCATTGGAAAATGCAGTTTCATCAGAGTTGAAGCATTTCACGGGGATGTGTTGATTTCTACAAAAAAATTTGATGGGAAAAAGACTAAAGGAACCATTTCAACTTTCTCATTCTGATAATGTCAAAACCCTAAATTTCAATACCGTCAAAATATTTTTTCCTCGAAGGTAAAATCATTTCATTTTGTTTCAGTTTCTATTATATGAAAATATTAATGTTAATTGTATATAGAAATAATTTGTATTGTGCCTCAACATTCTCAAAATGGAACATTTTGATGGATCCAAAATGAAATTTCATGGAATTTCATTCTGTTGGAAATTTCAAAACTTCAGCTTTTTTGTTCCAATTTGGAACAAAAACAAATTTTGAAATGTCCGAATTTACCACAGAATGGACATTAGAGCTAGAATGATGCCTGAGTTACCTGGTGTGAAGCTAGGCAGGAGCAGGACTTCGAACAACCAGGGACAGGCAATGTCACCTCTCTAGATCTATACTTGAGCAGCCACCAAAATGTTGCTGAGCTTAAGAGCCAGTCTGCCGACTCTGTCCATCAGGCAGCCTACTACAGGCCAGTTGCAATCATTGGGTTGCCTGGAGATTGACTCTGCTGCCGGCCCTGTTCCTTGACAAGAAGCACCATGATTTAGATGTACATGGCACTTTAAAGTACAGATAAAAATGGATTCCATATCATTCCATTCCATTACTGCTGAAGTAAAATATTTATTTTCTTCCAGCCACAGGGACTTTCCTGCATCCTTAATGAGCACTAAACGCTGTCATGAGAAAAGAACTTTTATGTTGAAGACTGTTGGGACTGAAATGGGATTAGGCTACTTCACAGACTTACTCTTCTTTTCTTAAGGCAGCTGCTTTTCTAGGAGTATGAGTGTGACCCTTTTGCAGAGCTGAACAAAGTGTGGAAACATTTGTTCACAAAATGGTGTCTAGCTTGGACTCCTGAGTCAATCTACTCATGTTCAGGCCCCTTTTTTTAGTTTGTTTTTCTGTGAACATTCATGGTACCAAGTTTTCTTCACATCAACTCTGGCTGGAAGAACATAATGCAGCCAATGATACTTCTGTAGAGCTGACTGATGTTCCAGGTGGTAGTCCAGAATTGTAAACGGACAGATGGTGCCCTCCAAGCCAGTCCCGGCTAAGATAGGCAGTATAAGACAAACATACAAACAGAGATCCAAGTGGAGATCTTTTAACCCATCAATACTTTAAAAAATGGCATTCTATTGCAAAAGCTTATTTACCTGTTTTCTTGTCACTGCAAACAGCTGTACAGGATACGGCCCTTGTCTACATAGAAAGGGTTTGCCGAGATAGCTATACTGGTATGGCGATATTGGCCAACTCTCCCAGGGGGACAAAGCAGATACCAGTGTAACCCACGCGCCTTATAGGGATATATCTCATAAGAGATCTAGAGAGAAGTGGGAAAAGGGGAGTGAGTTGTGTCTGGGTCATTGTTGCTAGGCAGATACACAATTAGCATTTCACACCCAGAAGTTTCTGGATTTGGTGTGGTAATTTGGGGGCATGCTCAATAGGTTCCCTGTAGCTGGACTCCCCTGAGCGATGTAGTTTATCCAACTTATTGTTCCAGTGTCGACCAGGCCTCAGGGAAACGTAGGCTAAGCTTTTGGAACTCTGAGTTACTTATGGTTGTGGGGACTGACCTGTTTAGCTATACTGTGTTTATTTTGCTTATGTATAACTATGAAGATAATGTACATGGTTATGAAGTTGCCTTGTTATGTAGTAGAAACTAAGCTATTACTATTATATATCTTTATCGTCATAAGATTTTATAAAATTGGTACTTAAGAGTTAAGTTCTTTCCTTTTGTTCTTTTTTTTCGGGGGGGGGGGGGGGG
>NC_048299.1:8012679-8020692 GCF_013100865.1 Trachemys scripta elegans | reverse complement strand
TTTTTGATTATTAGTTTATTTTGGTTTTTTTTGTTTTTTTTTTTTTTTGGGTTTTGGGTGTTGGTTGTGTGGGGGGGGGGGGGGGGGGGGGGGGGGGGGGGGGGGGGGACTTGATTGTGCGGAGGTTGACCCTGTACAACCCATGCTGAAAATCCTCAATGACTGAATACTAGTTCTCCATGTGCTTTTCTACAGGAGTTGTATAAAAGCACTCGGAGAGAGAAGGTGAAGTAAACTCTAGTCCACCCTACAGTTAGGTAACACCAACAGACCCCAGTTTTCAGCAGGTGGGATCAAACCTGGGATTTCTGGAGCTTAGTGCATGAGCCTCTATTGCATGAGATGAAAGCCATATGGCTGTTAGCTAAGGCTGTAGAACAGACTCATTTTCTCTCTCTCCCTAAGTGATCTCTGTGCTACTAGATGGGACAGAACATGACACCCAGGAGGTATGTGGGTGACAGTTACACCAGCAAAATAATATTTTTGTCAACTTAAACTTGTTCCCTCAACAGAATAAGCTACACGAGTAAAATAACATTTTTGCTAATATAAACTGCATCTACATTAGGGTTTTTATTTTTTTGGCAAAGCTATGTTTGTAAGGGAAGTGATTTTTTTTTCAAATCCTAACTGACATAGCTATGTCAGCAAAACTTATAAGTGTTGACCAGGCCAAGGAATCAGTCACATTAGCCAGGATAAAATTACAAGAGTTATCAGGGGATAAGCTAAATTGTTTATGGGGGCCAAGAAGAATTTTCCCTCATAACAATCTGATTTCACAATATTTTTTATTTTGAATGCACCTAACCCATGACTTTCACAAATAAAATATACAAGAGAAGAAAAATAAAATCTCTAAAATATGTAACAAAGTGTCCAACTCAAACCACTCAGGCGAGAATAATAGTAAGAAAGTCAAGAAGACCATGGGTGCCTAAGTTCTTTTGAAAATTCACAGCCTGGAAGCATACCAAGGTGTTATGCGTTCCTTTGAAGCATTTGGTAACTGCTAATGTTTGTGAAAGGAAACTGAACTAGGTGGATCATTGGTCTTCTCTGAAGTGACAATTCCTATGGTTAAGCTGGTTCCAGGTGACTTGAGAATGATACTGGGAAGTGTAGTGAGTGGGATTGGAGAGGGTTAGCAATCATAAAATGTTTGTGCTGTAGTAACAAGTGATGGGAGGCTTTATTACATACTGTAGGCATTTGAATTGATACTAAATCATTATTCTAATCAGTGCAAGTATAAATTGTATATTGTAATATAACACATTATTTTGTATCAACCTCTCATAAGAGGATCATAATTTCTCCTTAATTATATTTTCAAGGCACAAAGGCTTACAACTGAAAAGTTATTTCTAACTTGTTTATAACTTTTCCTTTGTTTGACTTCCAGGAGACTGCAGGGCACTGAGCAATCCCAAGAGACTCCTCGCAGGACTGTAGTTAATTAAGTATGCTAGATTATGAAAAAGAGAACCATAATATACTGTTGATAGGCAAGAAATGTTTCTGTGAGTGACTGTTGAGTTCACATCCAGTTCAGAGGTTTGAATCTGGCCAGTGTTGGTAATGATCAAAAGTTGTTGCCATGTGACTCATCCTTTGTGAAATGAGCTGGTGACTTAGTACACTATCTAACGCCTGATCCATTGAAGTCAGTGAGAACCTTTCCAATGATGCCAATGAGATTTGGATCAGGCCCTAAGCAGATAAGCGTCCACATAAACTACGATACCTGTTGGGGCCTGTAACGGGGCAGTCTGACTAGTGATCAGAGCTGGGCTGCAGTTGGAAGTCACGCCAAAGGTCAAAGCCAAGCTCAGAGTCTGAAGCCACACCAAAGTCAATCCAGAATCAGGATCCATGCCAAAGGTCAGTGCCAGGACCAGAATCCAAAGTCACACCAAGAATCAAGCTGGAGTCAAAGTCAGGCCAAGCATCAAGCTGGAATCACTAACTGGAATTGTGGCAAGGAAGCATGAACCAGGTACAAGGTGTAATAACAAGTGCAGGAACCAGCTGAAGAGGCCAGAACTTAGTCTCACGGGTCTGGTCAAAATCAGGCCTATCTACTAATTGCTCAGATAATGGGTGGGACAGGAACGGGAAGCTTTATGCCTGTCAATGGGTATAAGCTCTGGAGGTGAGGGGTTAGGTTTTGTTTCCTCAGGTGAGCTTGTGGTGCACTGGGTAAGGGTTCATCATACTATAGGCCTGGGTTCAAGACCACCGGTTATACCCCTATAACTGAAACTAACTGTTACATTTGACTCTCCCAATACAAGGCCTATAAACCCTTAATTATCTTCTCTCCTGGAGGTGGTCCGCCAACTAGTGCCGTGCTAATAACTGTGTTTTTGGTTCTATGGCCAAACCAAAAAATAATTTAAAAAATATCTTTTTGGGTTGTCCTGAAATGAAATATATTTGTGAACTGAAAAGGTCAAAAAAAAGTTTTGTTTCAGGTCAAACAGAACATTTCATTTGATTCAAAATAAAACATTTCATTTGACCTGAACCTAAAAGTGAAAAAAGTTTTTTAGTTCGCAAATGTTTTGTTTGATTTTTGGTTTCCTTCACCTTTTTAAAATATAAAGCTGAAGTAAAATTCTAAACAAAAAGTCATTCTGAATCAAAGAAGTCAAAACATTTTGTACAGAAAATGTTGAAACAAAATGATTAGGTATTCAGGGTTCAAAAAATAATTAGATAAGTTCATGGAGGATAGGTCCACCAATGGCTATTAGCCAGGATGGGTAGAGATGATGTCCTTAGCCTCTGTTTGCCAGAAGCTGGGAATGTGCGACAGGGGATGGATCACTTGATGATTCCCTGTTCTGTTCATTCCCTCTGGGGCACCTGGCACTGGCCACTGTCAGCAGACAGGATACTGGACTCAATGGACCTTTGGTCTGACCCAGTATGGCCATTCTTATGTACCTTATGTTTGAATTTTTTGTTTTTGTTTTTCACTTGGAGGAATTTGGCAAATTCAACCTGAATCCGTGAACCGTTTCAGTTGACCCGAATCTGCATTTTGTCATCAAAAGCCACTTTTGTCCAAAAAATGTCACTTAGCTCTCTTTCCTGTGTCAGGTATTGAGATGCATTGCCAAAGTAATTGGAGAACGTTTGCATTGCAGTTGAAATCCTACCCCTACTGAAGTCAATGACAAACCTCTTATTGACCTCAATAGGGCCAGGATTTCCCAACCAGTGTCTATACTGTTCTGAGAGTAGATCAGTGATTTAAAGTGTTTGGGTTGTCAATCCGCCAGCATTACATCAAGTTCTATTTTAAAAGAAACACTGCTGTAACTTTTCTGCCTCTCTACCGAGTAATTTAATACATACCAAATAAGACAGTAAACAAACAGAATTCTAAAGCGACTGTGGGTGCTGTGAGCTCTTGATCTATGCTTTCCTTTTTTATTAACAACATGAGAAATTCTTTTACTATCTAGCAGCTTCATAAGAAATGTGACGAAGTGTATTACTGCCTCTAATAAGTTCCCCATTGGTGTCTTTTATAATGTCTTCCTTTCCTAAAAGAACCTTACATGGTTTCTTCTGGGAATGAATAGAAGGGCACAACAAGTCATGAGACAATTTTATTTCTGTACTGTATTCCTGGTACATACATTATAGTATTTTTACACATCCTATGGGGAAAAAAGTATCCTCTTGGTTATAAACCAAACCATTTTAAACAGTTGCTTTTCTGTTATCAGAAAAAATGTAACAGACCATCCGGGGTGCTGAAACTCTGTGGTTAAGAGTACTGATGAGGCACCCTAGGTTCAATTACTTGCTCCGCCACAATCTTTCTGTATGACCTTAAGCAAGTCTCTTTCTCTCTCTGCCTCAGTTCCTCATCTGTAAAATGGGAATAATAGCACTTCCCCTAAACAAAAGTCTGTAATAGAGTGGAGGTGCACAGATACTGTGGTGACAGGGACCATATAAGTACATAAGATTGCTTTCTAGGGAAGTGGTTTCCTTTTCCATCCATGGCTCCCTGCCTCTATCTCCTGATGCGGCACAATATTATTATATTGGGATAACAGTAGAAACTGTGAATGGTTTAGGGTCCTAGGGTGTTGATAGAGGATCTGTTGCTAGGCAGTGATGAAGTTTTGTGGGGTTGGCGGGTGCTGGCTGGTGGGGATGTGTGAGGGATAGGGTACGGGCAGCTGATGGTTCCTCAGAGGGAATACCAGGTGGGGTTTACTAGGATGAAGTTGAGAGGGTGACAGTTAAGGTTTTGACTCCAGTATGGAGTGATTCTTGTCCTACCTTTCTCCTGCCATGAAAGATCCAGACTGCCCATAAGGCCTTGATCTTTCTTGTGTTGAAGTCAATGGTAATTTCTCTTGCCTTTCGTGGCAACCAGTGGCAGTGACACATTAAAGAGAGTTTGTCTTTGAAGGACAGTTACCTGAAGGGGGGTTTCAAAGAGGATGGAGCTCAGCTGTTCTCAGTGGTGGCAGATGACAGAACAAGGAGCAATGGTCTCAAGTTGCAGTGGGGGAGGTCTAGGTTGGATATTAGGAAACATATTTCACTAGGAAGGTGGTGAAGCATTGGAATGGGTTACCTAGGGAGGTGGTGGAATCTCCATCCTTATAAGTTTTTAAGGCCCGGCTTGACAAAGCCTTGGCTGGGATGATTCAGTTGGTGTTGGTCCTGCTTTGAGCAGGGGGTTGGACTAGATGACCTCCTGAGGTCCCTTCCAACCCTAATAGTCTATGATTCTATGACAGGGATTAGGGGTTGGAATTCTTCTCCTGAACATTATGGTGATGTTTAATTTAAAGCAGGGAGAGCATGTAATGCAATATAGTTTTTAACCTTCTATAATCTATAAAATACTTCTTAACTAGAGATCTCAGACAGATGCAAACTTTCCTGTAGCTTAGTAAGTGTTCAGATCTGGGGTTCTGGCTCATTCTAATATAGAGAGAGAGGGTCCAGTTTAAAAGTTTGAATCCAGATGTGGACTCCCTCAAATAGACCCAAGGGTTTGGTTGGACCTGTGACAATTTTATACAATTTTGGGTGTGCTTTTTTCCCTGCCTTCCATAGTTATTTACATCTGTGCCAAATGCTAGGTCTTAGTTACTTACACTGAGTGTCAAATGCTATTAAAGCACAATGGTAGCACATGACTCCCATTTACATAGGTGGGAAAGAACCAGTTCTGTTTCTAGTCCTGGTTGCAACCAGGAGTTGCAGAGATTCCAGAAGATAAGAAATAATAATTTCAAAAAGTTAACTAAGCATTTTTAAGCTTTTAGATCATGACTGGGGTGATCTTGTCCAAGCTGGTTCACACTATTACTTAGTCTTATTGCTTATCTTAAAGTTCTTTATTTTGGTACTTTCAACAATAAAAGTTCCATCATGCCTCTTACTGCTTATGCAATGGCATTTAGAACCCAGTTTGGAAATGCAGACACATTCAAATGCTCTATTTAGGCACTGTGATCAGTCCTCAGGTGTGGAAATGCCCATTTAATATGCCTTTGTGGTGACCGAGTATCCAGATGTTGAAGCCAAATGTCCAACTGAGGTGACAATGTTTGAAAATTAGATCCACCACATGTATTTAATCTTCTATGTTTTGGCCATTTAACTGTCTATCAGACCTAGGAATTAACACCATGTTTGTCACTCTGGTGCCAAGGATCCTTCAGATTTCATTTGACCACTTTTGAACAAATCCTCGTTTACTGGCTGAAATAGTCTATTGCACTTCAGATCCAGGTACATGTAATTAGAAACATCTACTTAACTGCCTTAGAGAGCAAGGACAGGTGGTTCTGCAAAAGGACAAAGAGGAGTAAATCTAAATTAGCATATGTAATTGTAACCTTGAGCAAGATGGAATTCGCATTAATAATTTCTTAATGTCCTATCTTTAGCTTGATGTGAATTTGTCATGCTGGGTTGATATTGATAAAGATAATGAAGTAAAAATGAAAATTGATTATTTATGTAGAAGCCAGAGAAGTTGCATCTTTGAAGGGAAGGTTGCAATTAATAGTGACAACTAGCTTAACTTACTTGAATACGTTGATATAATTATAATCATTCATCAAGTTATGGGGGGGAAAAGCCTGATGCTCTTTAGAAGACATTGGTTTTGATTAGAAGTGACAATATTTATCACTTCTACTCATATAAAGCACTTAACTGGTTCTAAATGCCAGACCAAAAACGTTGTCATTCTTTTTGCACTCAGAACAAATTATGAGGAGTGCTCCAAAGCCAACATAATTATATCTTGGATCTTTCAGACAACCTATATCTATATATCCATGTTACTTATAAAGCTTCTTTGAAATTGCTTGGGGGGAAATAGACAACTTTTCAACTTTCATTTGCAGAGAAATCCCCTAACATAATCCGTTCACCAACTATTCAAAATTAAATATGGCTACAGAACAAATACCTTATCTCATGAAATTTACTACTTGCTCTTTCCCATTGTACAAGTAAAAAAAGCATGTATATTATAATACTGAGTACTACAAGTTTCTCCCCTCCCCCCACCTGTTTTTTTCCCCAGGAGGTGTTGGAAGGGAATATTTCCCTTGAAACGCATACATATACCTTTCAGCTACTAAATTCACCCAGTCCCAGATCCTTAAAGCACATAACTCGTATTGATTTCAATGGGAGTTAGGTCCTAGTGTCTAAATTGAACTTGCAACTTCAACTTCTACTTTTGCAGTCACAAATGTCTGAAGAATAGATAAACTGAGGAGTTTTACTGACTACTGGTGTCTCAGATGACAGAGGCATTAATAGCTAATGGTCAGCACAGAGACATGCAATGTAGGACTTCCCACTAGGTCTAGATGTAGCTTTGAGGAAGTCACTTAATTCCTTTGTGCCTCAATTCACCCATCTGTAAAAGGGGGCTTATGACTAAAGCTTATGACTAAATACCTTTTATTTTTCAAGGAAAATTTTAAAGCATGTTCATTTTCATCAAACTAGCCCAGGAAAGTTTGTTTAATTAATTAATTGCTTTTTATGAAACTGAAAACCAAAATTATTTCGATTTTCAGGAAAGCCTTCAGGTTGCGTCTGTGAATTTTTTGGTTGGCTGGATGCTTGGTGGGTTTTTGTTTGTTTTTTTCTAAAAAATTGGCATGTTCTCTTTTTCAATGAAAAGTTGTTTTTCAACAAAATTACATTTTGAAGGAAAAAATTCAATCCGTTCTAACTCAAAGTTGTTGGGTTCATTGTCAGGGTATCTGAGTGAGGCTTAGTGGCGTGTGCTTTGCAGGAGATCAGATTAGATGATCTTATGGTCCCTTCTGACTTTAAACTCTTTGAAACATACCAGACAGAGGCTTAATCATTGTCTGCAGTGTGCTCTGAAGTCCTATATGGGTGCACAGCATTATGATGAGAGGTGTCCCATTGCTACCATTTGCATATGTGGTTGGGACATTTGGTAGAGTATTGAAGCTTCAATCCTGTTTAACAGCAGCCATCTATGCATAACTTATTTCACAAAGGAGGAGAGGGAACAGAGTGAGTATTTTCAATTTAGCATCATCCTTACACATTTTTCCCCATTAACAGCCTGACCTTCCCCACTGAGCCATAAGGATGTAATGTATCTGAATGGTATTTGACATTTTACCATATAATTAAACTCATTCTGTACACAAATAAAAAGACTTTAGAGAGGGATAAAAGCCAGATGTTTTAATGGGCTAAAGAACGCATCAATAAACACTGGGCTATTTGCCTCCTGCTACTACTTAGATATTTGTTCTTCTTTCAGAATAGCAGCCGTGTTAGTCTGTATCCGCAAAAAGAACAGGAGTACTTGTGGCACCTTAGAGACTAACAAATTTATTAGAGCATAAGCTTTCGTGGACTACAGCCCACTTCTTCGGATGCATATGGGCTGTAGTCCACGAAAGTTTATGCTCTAATAAATTTGTTAGTCTCTAAGGTGCCACAAGTACTCCTGTT